>NC_056057.1:30961266-31264297 GCF_016772045.2 Ovis aries | reverse complement strand
GGAGGTTAGGGCTCTGTGCTTTCACTGCTGGAGGTCCGGGTCCAGTCTCTGGTCTGGGAACTAACATCCCACAAGCTGTGCACACAGCCAAGAAAAACAAAACCACCAGCTACTGGGCCACGCTATCTTATAGTTTTATCATTTAAAACTTTAGAATCATGAATCATATCCATATTTATTTACACATGCCTAAAGAAACATGAACAGAAATCAAAAAACTATGGCAGCAATAAATGCTGGAGAGGGTGTGGAGAAAGGGAACCCTCCTACACTGTTGGTGGGAATGTAAACTAGTACAGCCACTATGGAGAACAGTGTGGAGATGCCTTAAAAAATTGCAAATAGAACTACCTTATGACCCAGCAATCCCACTGCTGGGCATACACACCAAGGAAACCAGAATTGAAAGAGACACATGTACCCCAATGTTCATCGCAGCACTGTTTATAATAGCCAGGACATGGAAACAACCTAGATGTCCATCAGCAGATGAATGGATAAGAAAGCTGTGGTACATATACACAATGGAGTATTACTCAGCTGTTAAAAAGAATTCATTTGAAACAGTTCTGATGAGATGGATGAAACTGGAGCCAATTATACAGAGTGAAGTAAGCCAGAAAGAAAAACACCAATACAGTATACTAACACATATATATGGAATTTAGGAAGATGGCAATGACGACCCTGTATGCAAAACAGGAAAAAGGACACAGATGTGTATAACGGACTTTTGGACTCAGAGGGAGAGGGAGAGGGTGGGATGATTTGGGAGAATGGCATTCTAACATGTATACTATCATGTAAGAATTGAATCGCCAGTCTATGTCTGATGCAGGGTGCAGCATGCTTGGGGCTGGTGCATGGGGATGACCCAGAGAGATGTTGTGGGGAGGGAGGTGGGAGGGGGGTTCATGTTTGGGAACGCATGTAAGAATTAAAGATTTTAAAATTTAAAAAAAAAAACCTATGGCAGGGGGTTACTCCTGGTTGAGACTGAAAAGATAAGGAGAATTTGCACTATTTTAAATTATAAATACCATCTTATAATTTCTGGCTTCTAACAATGTGCATGTATTATCTGTTGGAAATTCAATAAACAAACCCTCCTCTCTCTGTGTTAAATCTTCAATGATGATTTTGCATTCTTAGGAGTTAAATAAATGGTGGAACTTAAGCAAATTCCAAGATTCTACTGGGGAATAACTGGACTAATTGCAGCCCAACTGTTGATTAGAAAATCTCCATGCTGGGCATTCAATGACTTCCTGATAAATACCAAAAGCCTTTTCCCTCCACACAGGCATTCTCAAAGTACTTAAATGGTTTACTAATAGCTGAAGAATAAATTGTAGATGATTAAGATGGATTTACCATTAGAAGAGTCAAGTGCAATCATTTCAAGAGCATACGAAGGGTAGAAGGAGGCTGAGCAAACAGGCAGGAGTCTGATCAGGAGGGACCTCTGATTCAGGCCAAGGGACACGAGTCTTACCATTTTTCACAGCCATGAAAATGTTCTTCAATGTTGGAAAATAGCTGCTTTGCTTATTTTTCAGGATCTTCACCATTTTGAGGACAATAGGAGTCTGAAGCTAAATTGAAATATATATATAACCTAGATTAATGACTAAATAAAAGCACTCTGCAAAAAATATTTAAATTATATTCCATTAATGCACAATACACACAGTATTTAATACTCAAAAGATGTACCTGGTTTCAAGTTGAAAATAATTTTTTAAATTAACATTTTTCCTTAAGCTTATATTTTATTTTACATTTATAGGACTTTATTTGACTTTTTTAAAAACCTGATTTACATTTTATTATATATGTAAGATAATAAATTTTCATATAAAATCTGTTTCAGAAAAATCTCTAAGAGATAGATGAACAAGTGAATGAATGTCTTAGTTTTTAGAACATTAAATTGAATAACTTCTAAGGCAAACATTAGCAGAGGAACCAGTTAGTTCTTCCAAAGTTGCATCTCTCCACTAGGCAAAGCCTACTCCTTTCCCAAGTCAATTATATCAACTAGATTAATTAAATCATAAAAATCTTCAACATTTTCAACAAGTTCCCTTGGGAACTACACTTCCTAAGCCACAAAGTACTTCCAATTACTCACATGCTGTCAAAATATTTTAAAAAGGCAAATTCACCTTTAATACCTATTAATTAAATTCACCTTTAATACCCATACTACAGAGAATTTTGCAGTAATAATTGAGTAAGTCATTCAGACAGTGTGTTAAATCTTTAAAGTTATTGGAAATCACTGCTTTGGGGCACCAAATTCAACAAGTGACTCTGCTAATTCAATTGACAAGCAATTTCTAGGGCTCTCTACTTACTTGATCATAAATGCATGATAGGTTCTCTCTTCTCATCGTCCAGAAATCCAGTTCAGTTTGAGGATTTGAGTGAAGACCATTTAGCAAAGGCTGCACTGAATCTTTCTCTACAATTTCTTGGATTTGATGTGACCATTTAATAACCACTGATTCAATTGCATGGAGTACTTTCCTTTCATTTGGCTCCAGTCTGCAAACACTGAAATGATTAATAGTATAATACAAAAATGAATCATTTCATCCAACTAAGGAGAGGACTTAGTATTTTAATAACTATTTTTTATTTTTAAAATATGCTGTCATTACAATAATATTCCTATATTGCTAACATGGGGGTGTTACGGGGGTGTGATATTAAGTAGGTATATCAGCTCTCCATTTTGACATCTTGTGTAAACTGTATCATTACGTACTTGGTCTCTGAATATTTCTGATCCAGGTCAATGTTTCCTGCAATAGTGGGAATTGGTAGAAGAGTTCTTCTCAACATTTTGCCCCTAAAAATATGCATTTTACTTTTCATGACTTCTATATGATGTTCCATGTCTTGTGAAATAAAGCATGACCAGGATGTATGGTTGTTCTTATTAGAAATAATTGGCACTAAAATCTAGAGAAAGAAAAACATTTTAAGAAGCAGAAAAATTAATCCACAGATAATGTATTCCTTCAAAGACTTTCTTGTTACACAAGATCGGCAACTAAACCACTCAATTTCAATTTCATAAATGTCCTCCCGTGATATCAAATCTACAAACAGATGACAAAGTCAGTGACCCATTTAGACTTAATCAATTAGACAAATTCTTTCACAGTAGAAGTACTATACTGCTTGTTCATTCATTTACATATTTATCAAACATTTATGAAGGCTCCCAGTAATTCAGACCCTGTATGAAATAAGCAAAATCATGTCAAGTAAGTAAACTGCTTTCTTAATGCAATTGAACACACTGGAAGGTGTACTGATGGAAAAAATCTTCTTCAATCACATGGACACAAAAGGAAATTCATCTTGTCCAGCTCTGACGGACATCCCAGTGGATTAAATTTTGATAGAAAGATATTTATTAAATCATATGAACCTTTTTTGGAACTCCTTCCACCATTAAGTTGGGAATATCAATGAAACTCTATGCATGGGAAACCTCCAAAATAATTTTTTGTGTTCCCAAAGCCCAGCATATGTTAAGTAATTATAGTTTGTTGAGTTAGTGAAGTTAGTCTCTTCTTGCTTCCTCACTCTTTTCCTTCACGACACTCTTTTCCAATATGTACTAATTGTAAACATTTTTTTCTGACACAATCTGTCTAGACTTTCAGCATTAACCATAAAATTTCCATTAGCTAAAACGTGTAGAAAACAGCCTACCTTTTTAAAGTTGATTTTGAGAACACAATCTTCTAGTTAACTACAACAAACTGAAAATTCATTTTCCAGTGGGGATAAAACACATATTTCCAAATTGTATAATATTTTCCTGCCTTGTAATTTGTACCCACTACTTCTTGAACTAGGAGGTTAGTAAGAAATAGTGTGTCTTTCAATGGCAACAATCTAAATGTCCATCCACAGATGAATGGATAAAGAAGATGTGTACATACAATGGAATACTACTCAGCCATAAAAAAGAATGAAATAAAGCCATTTGCAACATGAATGGACCTAGAGATTATCATACTAAGTGAATTAAGTCAGAAAGAGAAAGAGAAATGCCATATAGTGTTACTTATATGTGGAATCCAAAATATAAGGCACATGAACTTATGTATGAAACAGAAATAGGCTCCCAGGCAGAGAACAGACTTGTGGTTGCCAAGGGGGAGGAGGGCTAGGGAGGAAGGAACTGGGAGCCGGAGATCAGCAGATGTCAACTATTCCATAAAGGATGCATGAGCAATCAAGTCCTCCTGTGCAGCACAGGGCACTACACCCAATACCCTGAGATAAACCATAACGGGAAAGAATACATATATCTGAATCTTGCTCTCTATATAGCTGAATTTGCTCTATAGCAGAAACTAATACAACACTATAAATCCACTATACTTCAATAAAAACAAAACAAAACTAGTGTGTCAAGCTCTGTGGGTCAGAACTGCCATGAGAGGTACATTTTCCTATCATGTGGAAAACACAGGAAAAACACCCATCTCTGACTGGGAGGGGGGTTAGGGAAGACTCGCCAGGAAAGCTGATACTCGGTTTAAATCTTAAAGGTGAACAAGTAGGGCAGGCAGAAACGTGAACACTGACACGAAATCACTGAAGACTAAAGGAGTACATTGCTTCTGAGAAAGTTCCAGTCTGGCCTGCCTGAAACTGGAGCCAGCACCCCTAAGGAGAGGGGCTGTGAGGAAAGCAGGGGTGGGGCTCATGAAGAGCTTTGGAAACGAGACTGAAGACTTAGGCTTGCTGGGCTGCCCATGCACTGACACACTGAACCACTGCTTTCTAGATTACATTCCTAGTATCAACAGCTTTTTCTAGAAGTCAGGGATAGGGATAATTCTGGTTCTTCATTTCCAGTTTACTGGATACGGTTTCAAACTTTCGCTTTATTTACTGTTCTGTGACAAGACCAACTTCTTTCAAAATTAAGTATTTGTGGCATAAGCGACAGATAAAACTGTTATGCAATTCTGAGCCACTTGCTTTGTAGAGCAGTTAAGCCAAGGGCTAGAGTAATTCCATGAACATCATTTCAAACAAGGTGACCTGGGATGTGCTCTGTAGTGAAAATAAACCTCGTTAGCAACAAACATATACAAAGGTTCAATTAATCTGCGGTTTTGTTTTTAGCTGGAAGTTTTTTGTCTAGGTTTTATGCTTTATAAGAAAAATCCCCAAACTTTCTCTGAACCAAAATAATTTGGACATGTTTACTAGCGGATATACAATTACAGGCAAAAAAGTCTCTGCTAGCATTCTCAATGGCACCCCACTCCAGTGTTCTTGCCTGGAAAATCCCATGGACAGAGGAGCCTGGTAGGCTGCAATCCCTGGGGTAGTGAAGAGTCGGACACGACTGAGCAACTTCACTTTCACTTTTCCCTTTCATGCGCTGGAGAAGGAAATGGCAACCCACTCCAGTGTTCTTGCCTGGAGAATCCCAGGGATGGGGGAGCCTGGTGGGCTGCCGTCTCTGGGGTCGCACAGAGTCGGACGTGGCTGAAGCGACTTAGCCGCATTCACTTTATCCTGTTTTGAAACTTGGCATCTTCCTTTTAACAACAGTTCTTAAATCAGTAGAGACTATTACCTGGGCAACAATTTCAAAATACAGGAGCCTAGGTCTCTGCTAGACTTCTTAAATTGAAATATATAGGAATGTGGTCCAGATACTGATTCCAAGAACCAAATCATACTTTCATTCTGGCTTGAGAAACATTTACAGTTACTGTTTCTTTCAAGATATGGGTCAACATAATACTTAAATAACTGCATGACATTAATATTTTTGCTAAATTATATAATATAGTTAAAATAATAGCCTATAGGGACACATGATAATATTGAACAGTAGATCCAGAGTAAAATTTTGCACACGTTAAATCTGAGACGTCTATTACACAGCAAGTGTCAAGTCCAGAAGGGCAGTGGAAGCCCAAGCTTCAAGTTCAGGAGAGAGATCAGGGCTGGGAAGAGAAATTTGGGAGAGCCTAGCATATTAACATAAATTACTGTTTATCAGTGTCTATCTGTGTCAAACTTCAAAGACTATACAACATCGAATAGAAATGAGAGTATATTAGGTCATTACTTGAGAAAAAAATAAATATGAAGTCATAAATGACTTTTTCTCATCTTCTGTTCAAACACCTGGTCCATCCCTTTATTTTACTACAACACTGGAAAATTCCCGTGACACTTTTCAACCCAGTCACTACTTTGGTAACATAGTCCCTCTTTGGTCCTTGATTGAGTCATGGATTCACCAATCCTTGTATTAAATGTTTTTCTTCTTAATGTACCAGAAAGTACCCAGAAAGATAGTAGTTAATTAGTTTGGAATGCAAGTCACAAATGGCCCATTTGATTTCAGACTTTTAAATGAAATCTGCCCTAATAAAACCTTCAGAGAACGCACATAACCATTATCATCTTTCAATAAATACATGGATGCAGGTTTGAAAATTGGCTTTGGTGGCAACCACCTGGATGAAAAAGTTGCAGGGTGTTAGTTTTCTAACCAGCCTTTCCAGCTTTATTCCTCACCACCCTCCAGCTCTTCTTCCCCAATCTAACTGTAGTAATGTACTTTGTTTTTAAAAATGCAATCTGCATTTCCTCACCTCTCCACACCTAGTTACTGCTCCTTGTCCTTTAACAAACAATTTACCAAATAATTTACAATGATTTACCTTCAATAAATAATTTACCATACAACCATGGATGCTTTTGAGAGTAAAAACAATAAGAATTAGCAGATGTCATCCCATCTGTAACAGAGGAGACTGGAACCAACTCAGGCAAATCAAGACCTGTAACCTATTCGAGTTGAGACTTCCTACCTTCCCTGACAACTCTAAGATGTCACAGCATCCTGCTGAAACCACAATGCCCACCACGCTGTATCCCTGTTTGTTCAGCTGTCTGCCTCCCTAGTTAGACTGCATGCTTCCTGAGGGCAGAAATGTCATCACTAACTGCCAGGTATGTCCTGTCAGTGGTACCAAGTAGGTATTTAAAAAGTATTGACTAAAGGAACAAATTCCAAGTGAAAAGCCCAAAGGGACACTTGGGAATTTGTATGGTAATAGGCCCACAGTCGTCATAAATGTCAAAAAAATTCAAATGGAAATATCAGAAATCATACACCAAATGCTTTTCCTCTATAAAAATATCCTGAAGCTCCATTGTTTTGCTTCTTAGAAGAGGATATCTTTAGCCCTCATTTAACTTTCATTCATTTAACAAGTACTTACTTAACTGTTACTATGTGTCAGGCAGAATCTTGGGGGTTTAGGACTCATCCCTGGTGGCTCAACTGGTAAAGAACCTGCCTGCCAATACAGGAGACGCAAGAGTCGTGGGTTCAGTTCCTGGGTTGGGAAGATCCCCTAGAGAAAGAAATGGCAACCCACTCCAGCATTCTTGCCTGGGGAACAGGAGCCTGGCAGGCTATGGCCCATGGGCTCGCAGAGAGTCTGATATGACTGAGTATGTAAGCACACAGTGAGGAAAGATTAAGAGCTGGGGTGAGGGTAAGGCAAGTAAGGCACTCACTATGGAACAAAACATAAGAGGACACAAAAGAACCCCACAAACAACAACAGCTTGATTTGTTGTTTAGTCACTAAGTTGTGTCCGAATCTTTGCGACCTCATGGATGAGAGCTTACCAGGCTCCTCTTTTTCATGGGGTTTTCCAGGCAAGAATACTGGAGAGGGTTGCCATTTCCTTCTCCAGGGGATCATCCCAACCCAGGGATAGAACCTGAGTCTCCTGCATTCCAGGTGGATTCTTCACCCCTGAGTTACCAGGAAAGCTCAACAACTCAGTAAGATGAATTATATTTGAAAATATTTTTTAAATAAAAATTAATCCAAAACTGATAAACAAAACAGACAATTTTTTAATCAAGATGAGTGTTACTGACATTTTGCCTTAGGCTCCAATATGACTTGGCATAGCACTGTTAGTGATCCTATTTTTAAAGTGATTTATTTGCATTAATTTTTATTTTTAAAAATATTGCCTTAGGGAATTCCCTGGGAGTCAGTGGTTAAGACTCCATGCTTTCACTGCTAGCACCTGAGTTCAATCCCTGCTCAGGGAACTAAGATCTTATAAGTCTTTGGTACAGCCAAAGAAAAAAACAAAACACAAAAAAACTGTCTTAAACTATTATTCATCTTGATTAATGAGTTGCTTTTGTTTCTCATCTCCCTGGAAGTTCTTCTCTTGAGCTGGGTGCCTCACTTGCCTGACCCTAGGTCCGGGCCCTTCAAAGATCCCTGTTTACCTGGAGGGCGGCTTCACAGACTAGAGATATTTGAGCAAAAAGACTTGAAAGTCATGAATGGGTTGGCTGAGTGGATTCTGGGGAAGATGAAGAAACAAGAGCAAAGGCCCCAGGGCAGCAGTGTGCCTGAAATAATTAAGGAACCACCACAAGGAAGCCAGGAGTTAGCGATTGAAATAAGTTGAGAGGTCACAGGGAGGTCAGACCACAGAGAATTTGGACTCTGACCGGGCCTCTTCATTCCGAATTTAAGTCTTGTCCACAAAGAAACCCAAGGGACAAGTGTGATGTCATCACTGTTTTCGTCTCAATGTTCATATCCTCAAGCATATTTAAATAAATTAGAATCTTCCAAAACCAGCTACACCCATAAGGTTCTGAATGTTTTATGTCTTCTATAGATATACTCATGGACAGTTTACTCTTTCACTTGAACTTCTCAGAGGGCTATGCAGAGAAAGGTCAGAGAAACCGGAAAGGGTTTTATATCTGTCACAGATGGTAGAAAAGCATTCTAACAAGGAGTGCAGCTTTGCACTTCTAAGTCCAGTTGATGGCAGCCTGGATTCCCATGACCAAAGGTCATTTACACTCCATGTAAAACCCTTTCATCAGATCAGTGAAAATCTCCTGAACACCTGTGACCTAACAAGAACTGTCTCGAGCGCTTAAGATAGAAAACTCTCTTCCTAGTGTCTTCTGGAAATCAACTAACACTATAGAAACTCAATTGAGGGAAACCATGGTAGAACTGAAGTTGGGGGAGAGAAGCCCCAGCTAATCCAGAGACGGCAACAAAATACTTGTCAAGAAGAAAGAAGAGCCTCAGGAAGTAGAAGAGGTGTGAAAGACGGAGGCTGACCAATCTTCAGTAAGAAATACGTACGTTGGCAATTACTCCTACATTAAATATCGGTCTTGGCAAGACTGTTTTGACGACTTATACCTAGCTTAGTGATACTAACCCAGTTCCCCCCAATTTGGTGTGCATTAGAATCACCTGGACTTCCTGGGTAGCTCAGAATGCAGGAAACCTGGGTTGGATTCCTCAGTTGGAAAGATCCCCTGGAGAAGGGAATGACAACCTACTCTAGTATTCTTGCCTGGAGAATTCCATGGACAAAGGAGCCTTTTATGGTCCATGGGGAGTCGAAAAGAGTCAAACACAACTGAGTGACTAACACAACCCCACACAGACACAGAATCACCTGAGAATCTTTAACCACTACTGCAGCCTGGCTCCCACCCCAATGATTGGTATTATGTGTCACCTGGGCAGAGTTACATTAGCTCCCCAGGTGATGCTAATCTTCAGCAAACAACTTCAGTTGAAAACAACTGCTCTGGTTCTTCCAAATTCAGTCATTTTGTATCTTATTCCTCAAAGCTGGTTTGTGAACAAATAGCATCAGCTCCACTACAGACCTACTACATCAGTTTGCCTTTACCAAAATCCCTAAGTGGTCTTAGGAACATTAGAGTGCCAGTAACATGGGTTTGGAGAGTAGTTCTCTGATTGAAGGGAGAGAAAAGGAATTTTAAGGCACTAATTCCTAATACTTCGTTTCTGTTATCTTTTTCCATTATCTCACACGAGTGCACTTAGAAACAAACAGGAATCTTAAAAACTGATAACACACTTTCAAAGTGTATATCTATCTTTATTCTAAACAGGAAGTTTAATACTTTAGCTAAGTGCAGAAGCCTATTCCAGTTGCTTTTTAATTTCCTTCCATTATTTAGAAAGAGGTATAGGATGATCCTACAAATTACCACCTGCTGAATGTCAGGGTCAGCTCATTTCAGGAACAGTCTAAATGCTATCATTTTCCATCCACCTGGCTAATGAGATGACCAGCTGCTACAGCTGGTTTTAATAGCCAGTTATCCTGAATTAATTTCAAGTGTCATGAAGATAAATATTAAAATATTAAGGATAGACCAGTACCTCATCTAGGAAAGCAGTTACGTGTCCAAGAGATGAGGCAGGTAACTCTCCAAATAAAACTATCTGAGAGAAGTCATTTACTCCAATGTTTTCAGTAGTCTTCTTGGCAATATAAACAAGTTTATGTTTTACATCTCTTGGAATCTGAAACAAGAGCAACATAATTAAGTCCACAATGTAGCTTCCATGTTAACAAGCAAGATGTACTATATCTAACTTGTAACTGGATTGCAAGCATGAGAAACAAAATCTGGCATCCTGCCCACCTTTATAAATAAGATTGTTCCACTGCTTCTCTGCAACGTGTATACAGTTTTCTTTGTTCTTTTATAAAGCTAATTTCACAGTATTATTAGTGTGAAATATCACCTTTCAGAAGATCACAATATACCATAAAGTCTCATAATTAAAAACAAATACAGGGAGAAATTAGAAATGTTTCCATCTCAGCAAAGGTTATTCTTTTGTATAACCTTTTCGTGTTAGAAATAAGCCCAACTGAGATAAAGACCAAGAGGTTACATTTGATTATTATCCTCAAAGCAAAAAAACAGATGTGTTTAATCAAGATACTCTAGCATTTTCACGACTACCAAGTCATTTCTTCAGGTATCATGACTAACCTAATACTAAAGTGTTCTCTCTGCCTACTCTGACAAACTTTTAAAAACTAGGAGAGTAGCAAAACAAACAAAATTCGGAACTTGTCAAATTCCAGTTATTTTTTCATCTGTGGGATCCCCGCCATTATAATCGACCACATCTTGCGATGATGGTACCACTTTACAACGTAAGAGGAAAGCATCCCAAGACTATAAATCTTGCTCCAAAGTCTAGAAGTACCAATGCTGTATTCGTAGAAGTACAAATACTGAACTCGTTAACGTTCAAGTGTACTAGAAGTCAAATTGAAAAAGGAAAAAGAAACACTGTTCTGAGCGCAGAGTGCCGGGAATCCTTTTTTTAAAACTAAGTATTAGTAGTATTCCCTGGGATGAAGTGTGGTTGACAGGCAGCCGGAGCCATGCCCAAGCTTTTTGGGCTCTGCGAAACGCATGTGGCTCCAGAGTGACCCAAGAACAATTTAAAGGAAAGTTATCTGGCACAGAGAATTCACCTTGCGCCTAACAACCGGGCAGCTAAAGAACGCGCGGCTTTTGCAGGCTCAAAGGCTGGCCTTCCAGAAAACTAACAGCCGCTCAACAGCAGAGTGGAAGCACCTGGGGGATTCTGTGGACTCCGGGGGCAGGCACTCGATAGAAGTTATTTATTTGTTAAAGAGCCCTAATACATGTCCCGAAGGAACCCACGGAGGCGCGACTGGCCAGTCCCGCCCGGGTGTCCTCCAGGCGGGACGCGAGGTGTGGCCGGGTCCCCTCACCCCTTACCTGTTGGGACGCCTCGAGCTGCCCCTCAGTGGCGACGCTGAACAAAAGGCAGCAGGCTGGGCTGGGGCTCTCCAGAAACTCCCCCAGAACCTGCCGGTTGCCTTCACTCTCCAAATGCTGGCTCCATTTCTCTTCCGGGAGGCCCAGTAACTGCTCCAGGCGGCAGCCGACGAAGCGCACCCGCGCGTCCCGGGCAAAACCCCGCGCTCTGCTGGCCGCCGCCACCTCCTCGTCTTCGTCTTCCTCCTCCAGCTCCACCAGGCCCGCCGCCTGCGGGCCGGCGCCCGCGGGGAGGCGAAGAGTCGGGGCTTCCCGGGCTGCCGCCTGGGCTGCCATCCGGCCCGTCCGAGGAGGCGCGGGACCGGCCGGCGCCTCGCGCGCGTCGCTCCCCAGCCCCGGCCAGGCGAGGCCGCCTGCACACGCGCGCCCCGGGAGGCGCCCACCTGCTCCAGCGACCACTGCGAGCGCGGCCGCCGGTCCCGCACCTGCGCCCACTCGGCCTCCCGCGTCGGCTCGCGGAGCTTAGCGCAGCGGGACCGAGTTCCGGAGGGGCTTCAGCAGCGCGTCCCGTTTCCCGGGGAACGGCGGCCCCGCCCCGGCCCGCTGGGGGCGGAGTGAGCGCCAGGCCAAGCGGCTTTCCGCAGGGGAGGGGCTTGCCCTCCACCGGTGAGAGCCGCTCGGTGGCCTCTCCGCTGCCTTCTGGCTCCCTGGCACACAGGACATCTCCGTGGGGGCTCCCGGGGAGGGAGTCCAGTATTGTTAATTGCTGTGTTTTGAGCAATGCTGCCGTGTGCTGAACACCATGCTAAGTCCATCCTCTTGATTAGTTTAATACCTGGAAAGGCAGGGCTTCAGTTGGTCAGCTTATCTAATGAGCAAAGAAATAAGTCACAAAGTGACTAAGCAACAAGATGATGGATTCATGTCTCGCACCCAGGGCTTTTAATTCACCTTGCCCACAGTGGTTAGCTGATTCCAGAAAACAACCCACACTGCAATTCAGCTTTCTTAGTTCTGGGAATCCCAAGACCTAGGTATTCAAAATCCTGATTCCGAACTTCACCTGCCATACAGTGAATGAATGACGCTCTTTGGAAATGTCAAAGTTCTATGAAATATATAGAGAATTATTATTCAATCCAAGAGTAAAAGGTCACAGGAGAAAAGTTCCAGATTAGTAGCAGTCTCCTGATGTTGAAATGGGATTTCAGTACAGTCTGTTAATGACATTTGTTAAGACTGAAGGACCCAGAATTTTAAGAGGCAGTCCTCGGAGTTAAACCTTTTTTAGTCCTTTCCATTTAATTGTCCATTTCAAAATAAAAACTTCAAACTTCGTGTTTCCCAAGGAAACATGAGTGAGTGTTGCCCTTAATAATCCATTGTAGTAACTGATTATTGATAAATAGGTTGTTTCCAGCAAGACTCGGTGCCTCAACAGTTTGTTCTTTTTTTTCCTTCAGGATATCTGCTATGTCTGATAACCACTGTAGGTTTTCCTAGTTGTATCATCAGAATCTTGAATGCACACAGGTCCTGGAAAGTCTTTATAATGACTTCAAACTTCAAGGCTGCTTTGTACTGGCCAGGGCAATCCTTAGGGTACCCAGTGGCTGCTAAGAAAGCCGAGAAATTACTGAAAATACTGTATGATGCTTTCTTAGTCTTTCCCCTCATCCCTATGTTCTACCTTTGCGTCCTCTACCACAGGGAAACAGGAATTCTGTAAATAAAAGAGTTGAATTAAATTCAAGTGGAAAACCACTTTAAAATTCAGTAGAAAATTTGAAATCATAATGCTATTTAACTACACTTTTCAAAAAGGTACACGTGTAACTTATAGAATGAAAATACATCAAAGATGTATTAACTTATTAATGAGGAAATTGAAAAAATGGTGAAGTTGTTCCAGGAGAATCAAAGAAAAAAAGATTCACAGGCAGCAGAGACTGTTGAAATAAGGTTGTTAGATACAGTCCTCCTTACTGTCCTACAGAGCAATATAATCATGACTTTTATCTTAGGCTTTTAACAAAATCATTTGTGTATTTAAAAAATAATTTACATCTGTAATGAAAAAAAAATCTGTGGTTAACTGTGATTAACAGAAAGCCCAAGTAATAGTGGCAAACAATAAAAATATTTATAACCTCACCCAAGAAGTCTAGTTGTAGAAAAGCCATGGGTTGGTTAACAAAATGACTCTGGGATGAAAGTGTTGTTTGTCTCTCTTTTCTGTGGTCTCCAGTTATTCTCCGGTCACGAATCCTAAGTGGTAGTGATGGTTTCTAGCATTCCTTGTAGGTGACGATGCAAGAAAAGAGAGCATCTTCATTTTTGAGTAAAGAAAACGTTCTGAAGCCATTCAGATGTTCCCTTTGATCTGATTTGCCAGTATTTCATCATGTCTGTATCTAAACTTTGTGTATGTCCCATCAAGATCCACCTCCAGCCTCCTGTTAAGGATATGCCCACTAGAAGGAGCCTGAGAAAAATCTGGATTCTGCTAGTGAAGAAAGAGAGAAAAAAAATGTCCATTTGGTAGTCAACCAAGACAGGAATCAATGTGCTTTTTTTCTGAGATGCCCCTCGGTTCAGTTCAGTTAAGTCGCTCAGTCGTGTCCAACTCTTTGTTACCCCATGAATCGCAGCACGCCAGGCCACCCTGTCCATCACCAACTCCCAGAGTTCACTCAGACTCACGTCCATCGAGTCAGTGATGCCATCCAGCCATCTCATCCTCTGTCATCCCCCTCTCCTCCTGCCCCCAATCCCTCCCAGCATCAGAGTCTTTTCCAATGAGTCAACTCTTTGCATGAGGTGGCCAAAGTCCTAGAGTTTCAGCTTTAGCATCATTCCTTCCAAAGAAATCCCAGGGTTGATCTCCTCAGAATGGACTGGTTGGATCTCCTCGCAGTCCAAGGGACTCTCAAGAGTCTTCTCCAACACCACAGCTCAAAAGCATCAATTCTTAGGCGCTCAGCCTTCTTCACAGTCCAACTCTCACATCCATACATGACCACTGGAAAAACCATAGCCTTGACTAGGCAGAACTTTGTTGGCAAAGTAATGTCTCTGCTTTTGAATATGCTATCTAGGTTGGTCATAACTTTTCTTCCAAGGAGTAAGCGTCTTTTAATTTCATGGCTACAATCACCATCTGCACTGATTTTGGAGCCCAAGAAAATAAAGTCTGACACTGTTTCCCCATCTATTTCCCATGAAGTGATGGGACCGGATGCCATGATCTTCGCTTTCTGAATGTTGAGCTTTAGGCCAACTTTTTCACTCTCCTCTTTCACTTTCATCAAGGGGCTTTTAGTTCCTCTTCACTTTCTGCCATAAGGGTGGTGTCATCTGCATATCTGAGGTTATTGCTAATTCTCCCAGCAATCTTGATTCCAGCCTGTGCTTCTTCCAGCCCAGCATTTCTCATGATGTACTCTGCATATAAGTTAAATAAGCAGGGTGACAATATACAGCCTTGATGTACTCCTTTTCCTATTTGGAACCAGTCTGTTGTTCCATTTCCAGTTCTAAATGTTGCTTCCTGACCTCCATATAGGTTTCTCAAGAGGCAGGTTAGGTGGTCTGGTATTCCCATCTCTTTCAGAATTGTCCACAGTTTATCGTGATCCACACAGTCAAAGGCTTTGGCATAGTCAAGAAAGCAGAAATAGATGTTTTCTGGAACTCTCTTGCTTTTTAGATGATCCAGCGGATGTTGGCAATTTGATCTCTGGTTCCTCTGCCTTTTCTAAAACCAGCTTGAACATCTGGACGATCACGGTTCATACTGCTGAGGCCTGGCTTGGAGAATTTTGAGCATTACTTTACTAGTGTGTGCTGCTGCGGCTGCTAAGTCACATCAGTCCTGTCTGACTCTGTGCAACCCCATAGATGGAAGCCCATCAGGCTCCCCTGTCCCTGGGATTCTCCAGGCAAGAACACTGGAGTGGGTTGCCATTTCCTTCTCCAGTGTATGAAAGTGAAAAATGAAAGTGAAGTCGCTCAGTCATGTCCGACTCTTCGTGACCCCATGGACTGCAGCCTACCAGGCTCCTCCGCCCATGGGATTTTCCAGCCAAGAGTACTGGAGTGGGGTGCCATTATTAGCGTGTGAGATGAGTGCAATTGTGCGGTAGTTTGAGCATTCTTTGGCATTGCCCTTCTTTGGGATTGGAATGAAAACTGACCTTTTCCAGTCCTGTGGCCACTGCTGAGTTTTACAAATTTGCTGGCATATTGAGTGCAACACTTTCACAGCATCATCTTTCAGGATTTGAAATAGCTCAACTGGAATTCCATCACTTCCACTAGCTTTGTTCGTAGGGATGCTTTCTAAGGCCCACTTGACTTCACATTCCAGGATGTCTGGCTCTAAGTGAATGATCACACCATCGTGATTATCTGGGTCATGAAGATCTTTTTCGTATAGTTCTGCTGTGTATTCTTGCCACCTCTTCTTAATATCTTCTGCTTCTGTTAGGTCCATACCATTTCTGTCCTTTATCGAGACCATCTATGCATGAAATGTTCCCTTGGTATCTCTAATTTTCTTGAAGAGATCTCTAGTCTTTTCCCATTCTGTTCTTTTCCTCTATTTCTTTGCATTGATCGCTGAAGAAGGCTTTCCTATCTCTTCTTGCTATTCGTTGGAACTCTGCATTCAGATGCTTGTATCTTTCCTTTTCTCCTTTGCTTTCTTTTCACAGCTATTTGTAAGGCCTCCTCAGACAGCCATTTTGCTTGTCTGCATTTCTTTTCCATGGGGATGGTCTTGATCCCTGTCTCCTGTACAGTGACACGAACCTCAGTCCATAGTTCATCAGGCACTCTATCTATCAGATCTAGTCCCTTAAATCTATTTCTCACTTCCACTGTATAATCATAAGGGATTTGATTTAGGTCATACCTGCATGATCTAGTGGTTTTCCCTACTTTCTTCAATTTAAGTCTGAATTTTGCAATAAGGAGTTCATGATCTGAGCCACAGTCAGCTCCTGGTCTTGTTTTTTTGACTGTATAGAGATTCTCCGTCTTTGGCTGCAAAGAATATAATCAATCTGATTTCGATATTGACCATCTGGTGATGTCCATGTGTAGTCTTCTCTTGTGTTGTTCGAAGAGGGTGTTTGCTATGACCAGTGCATTTTCTTGGCAAAACTCTATTAATCTTTGCTCTGCTTCATTCCATATTCCAAGGCCAAATTTGCCTGTTACCCCAGGTGTTTCTTGACTTCCTACTTTTGCATTCCAGTCCCCTATAATGAAAAGGACATATTTTTTGCGTGGTTTTCCACTTGAATTTAATTCAACTCTTTTATTTACAGAATTCCTGTTTCCCTGTGGTAGAGGACACAAAGGTAGAACATAGGGATGAGGGGAAAGACTAAGAAAGCACCACACAGTATTTTCAGTAATTTCTCAGCTTTCTTAGCAGTTATTGGGTACCCTAAGGATTTCCCTGGCCAGTACAAAGCAGCCTTGAAGTTTGAAGTCATTATAAAGACTTTCCAGGAGTCTGTGTGCATTCAAAATTCTGATGATACAACTTGGAAAACCTACAGTGGTTATCAGACATAGCAGATATCTATTCATGGTGAATAGATGGAGAAACAATGGAAACAGTGAGAGACTTTATTTTTTTGGACTCCAAAATCACTGCAGATGGTGACTGCTGCCATGAAATTAAAAGATGCTTGCTCCTTGGAAGAAAAGCTATGACCAACCTAGACAGCATTTTAAAAAGCAGAGACATTACTTTGCCAACAAAGGTCCAACTAGTCAAAGCTATGGTTTTTCGAGTAGTCATGCATGTATGTTAGAGTTGGACTACAGAGAAAGCTGAGCACCGAAGAACTGATGCTTTTGAACTGTGGTGTTGGAGAAGTCTTTTGAGAGTCCCTTGGACTGTAAGGAGATCCAACCAGTCCATTCTCAGGGAAATCAATCCTGAATATTCATTGGAAGGATTGATGCTGAAGCTGAAACTCTAATACTTTGGTCACCTGATGTGAAGAACTGACTCGTTTGAAAAGACCCTGATGCTGGGAAAAATTGAAGGTGGGAGGAGAAGGGGATGACAGAGGATGAGATGGTTGCATGGCATCACCAACTTGATGGACGTGAGTTTGAGCAAGCTCTGGGAGCTGGAGATGGACAGGGAAGGCTGGCGTGCTACAGTCCACGGTGTCACAAAGAGTGAGACATGATTGAGCGACTGAACTGACAGCTCACATACAAAACAAAAAGAAAAAAAAAAGAGTTACTTGATATTTTTAGAGAGACCATAATTACTTTGAGGGTATTCTGAACAATGCCAGAGTTAAAAGATATTTTATATTTAGTAAGAAGCATAAATATTCAAATCACAAATCTAATCAGTATTTCTATTAGAACAAAATGTATAAATTGAAGGCAGATATTTTATTTAAATATATTCACTAGTGATTACCACATCTTTTCTCACTGCATCGATTCTTCAGAGAATTTGTTTAGATCGTGACTTTTAATAAGAATAACACAAGGCTATGGTTTTTCCTGTGGTCATGTATGGATGTGAGAGTTGGACTGTGAAGAAGGCTGAGTGCCGAAGAATTGATGCTTTTGAACTGTGGTGTTGGAGAAGACTCTTGAGAGTCCCTTGGACTGCAAGGAGATCCAACCAGTCCATTCTGAAGGAGATCAGCCCTGGGATTTCTTTGGAAGGAATGATGCTAAAGCTGAAACTCCAGTACTTTGGCTGCCTCATGCGAAGAGTTGACTCATTGGAAAAGCCTCTGATGCTGGGAGGGATTGGGGGCAGGAGGAGAAGGGGACGACCGAGGATGAGATGGCTGGATGGCATCACTGACTCAATGGACATGAGTCTGAGTGAAGTCTGGGAGTTGGTGATGGACAGGGAGGCCTGGCATGCTGCGATTCATGGGGTCGCAAAGAGTCAGACACGACTGAGCAACTGAACTGAACACTGAAAGAAAATATTCTAAAAACATTTTGCAAACAAGGTATATTTTTCCTAAAAATATAGAACAGTATATCTTAGATCTGCAAAATGATCAATTGAATAAAATTCTCTAGGCAGGTTCACACTTCTTCTTTTCCTATTTTATGTCAAAGTCTACATTACAATTGGACCCAAGAATAAAAATATTTCCAATTACTTATCTAATTGGTGGACACATTTACAGAGACTACACATTTACATTTTTTCGCTCTTTATATTATTACTTTAAATATATATATATTTTATTGAAATATAGTTGACTTACAATGCTTCAGGTGCACAGCAAAGTGATTCATCTATACAGATACACATATATTATTTTTGAAAATATTATCCATCATAGGTTAGCACAAGATATTGACTCTAGTTCCCTGTGCTATACAGTAAACCATTGGTGCTTGCTGCATATCTATGTTTTAATTAGAAATCTAGGGTTCTATTCCTACTAAGTCCAACTAGCGGGATCAAAATGTCATAATTTTTTTAGTTAAGCAAAAATTCATGTTTTCTAAAATATTTATATATTATACATATATATGTATACAAAAGCTTTTCTACTACATTTGAGAAAGGCTTGAGAAATAACATCAAAGAAAAAAAAGCAGAGACAGAGAAATTGGACAACATAAACTAAATGGAATGGGAGCACTGAATATAAAATAGAAAAATTGAATCAAACTAGATAAAATAAAAGACTACCATATAGTCCAGTTGTGTTTAAACATGACTACTCATTAGAAACATATCTGGAGGTCTGGAGGCAAAAAGCAATATCTGAGCATTTGTAGTTCTCAGAACATTTCAAGGTGCTTCTGACATTCATCTGGATTTTAAAAAGTGATTACAGGTTTTTCTATTAGATCCTGGTTTGGGTGATAGTTTGATATTTGGTGGTATTTTGATAGTCTGCAGTGCTTCAGTTGGTAAAGAAATCACCTGAAATTCAGGAAACCCAGGTTTGATTCCTGGGTTGGGAAGATCCCCCGGAGAAGGGAATGGCAACCCACTCCATCCTTCTCTCTTCTCCTTCTGGGACGCCTATAATGCAAGTGTTGGTGTGCTTAATGTTGTTTCAGAGGCCTCTTAGGCTGTCTTCATTTCATTCTTTTTTCTATATTCTGTTCTGTGGCAGTTATTTCCACCATTCTGTCCTCCAGGTCATTTATCCATTCTTCTGCCTCAGTTATTCTGCTATGGATTCCTTCTAGTGTATTATTCATCTCTGTTTGTTTGTTCTTTAGTTCTTCTAGGTCTTCAGTAAGCATTTCTCGCATCTTCTCTATCTTTGCCTCCATTCTTTTCCCATGATTCTGGGACATCTTCACTATCATTATTCTGAATTCTTTTTCTGGAAGGTTGCCTATCTCCACTTCATTTTGTTGTTTTTCTTGGATTTTATCTTGTCCCATCATCTGGGACGTAACTTTCTGCTTTTACATCCTAATTAACTTTCTGTAATATGGTTTTTGTTTCAACCACTGTGAGACTGTGCTTCTTGCTTCTTTTGTCTGTCCCCTGATGGATGAGTCTAAGAGGCTTGTGTAAGTTTCTTAATGGGAGGGACTGGTGATGGAAAAAACTAGGTCTTGCTCTAGTGGGCAGTCTTGCTCAGTAAAGTGTTAATCCAATTATCTACTGATGGGTGAGGTTGTACTCCCTGCCTGGTAGCTGTTTGGCCTGAGGTGACCCAGCCCTGGGGTCTACAAGTTTTAGGGTAGGATTAATGGTGCATTCCAAGAGGGTTTACACCAAGGGGAACCTTCCAGTGCTCCCTGCCCCCCACCAACCCACACCTCCACAGCAGGCTCTCCAACACTAGCAGGTAGTTCTGGCTCAGTCTCTGGGGTCACTGCTCCTCTCCTCTGGGTCTTAGTGTGTGCAAAATTTTGTATGTGCCCTCTAAGACTGGAGTCTCAGTTTCCTTCAGTCCTCCGGAAAGCCTATAATCAAATCCCTCTGGCCCTCAAAGCCAGAGTCCTTGGGAATTTCCAGTCCTTTTGCTGGATCCCCAGACTGGGAAGCCTGATGTGGGGTTCAGAACCTTCACACGAGTATGAGAACTTCTTTGGTATAATTGTTCTCCAGTCTGTAGGTCACCCACCTGGCGGGTATGGGATTTGATTCATCGCGCTGGAACCCCCTCCTACCATCTCACTGGGGCTTCCTCTTTGTCTTTGGATGTGGGGTACCTTTTTTTTTTTTTGAGTTCCGGCATCCTCCTGTCAACCACTGTTCAACAGCTAGTTGCAGTTTTGATGCTCTCACAGGAAGAGATGAGTGCACGTCCTTCTATTCTGCCATCTTGAACCAGAAGCCCCTCTTTTACTAGCTTGTCTGATAAAATTTTTTAAGCATACATGACCTACACTATGTTAGTTCTGTGTGTACAACATACTGATTTGATATTTCTATATGTAAAAAATGATCAGTGCTTACAATGATTTTTAATACAAACTGATGTCCCCAGTACAACTGGTATTACCAACTGTAATTGGTAATTACAATTAGTACCAATATTGGTATTGGTATTACCAATACCAATACAAATTGGTATTTTGAAAAACAAAACAGGAAAATAAATGAAAACCTGAAGCTCTTTCTATAGGACCCACAACCCTGTACTAATCATGATTTACTCCATAAAGATGAGAATTAAAGGTTATATATCATCATCAGAATAGGGCTTAATTTTCTAATACTATCTTTCTATATAATTATAGAAAGTGAGAGGAAGCAACTCTAATACAAAACCACAGTAACTTATAAACTTGATTCTGACTTATAAACTGTAGTTAGAAATATTATATATTAATATGATGCTTCACCAAACATGCACACACATACTCACCACATATACCTATAAAAATCTGATAAAGAATAAGCTAACATAAAAGCTTTAGACATAAAAAAGTTAAAATTGTAACTATTTACAATATTGTTGAATTGCACTGGAATCGTTATTCAGTTAGCTTCCTCTTTGCCTTTATACTGTTCTCTTCAACAGTGGTTTTCCAGACTTGTTATGGTACCCAGACACTTCAAAGCCATGTTGCCCTTTACACCGCACCATGAATCACTGATGTGTTTAATTCCAACATAAAATTATACAAGCTAGCAACGATTTTGCCAGCAGAAAATATAACTTTATTATGGCTTCCACATCTCAAAAATAATACTACCATCAATAAAACATTTATTAAACCACATTTCATAGCAAGATAATAAATAACACAATTTGAGCCAAGCTCACTATCTAGAAAGACATGATTCAAAGACGAATGAGTATATGAGAGAACTGCTCAAGCTTAACTTCCTCCTCTTAACCTGTAATTTGCTTTTGTCTGATCTTAGCTCCCAGGGTCTGACTCCTTGGCTCTCTGACTCCAGCTCAAGAGTTGTTTATCTTAACCTGGCCCAACATGATCTGAGCCTTGGCTCTTTCCCACACATGTGGGTTTACTGTACTCCCATCTCTGCAAGTGCTGGCCAGCCCATCTTAGGAGCAGGGGAAGGGGATCTTGAGGTGCTCAAGAAATCCAGCCAAGGAAGACACTCAGGGAGGCAGGGTTACTACAGAAAAGAGGAACAGCACCCTTGTGCCTGAACCTGGTTAACACAGTGAGTGGTAAATGTACTAATTGATTGGAAAAAGTTGCTCTATAGATTAGCTTGGGAATGAAAGGGGCAAGTCAGAGTTAAGAACAGGATCTGTAGCCCAGTTAAGGTAGTAAAAAAATGCATGAGGTGCTGGAAGTGGAGGGCAGAAGCTAGTGGTGGGGCCTCTGAGCCTTGAAAGGAATGATGTCAGTTTGGACAATTTATTTATGTCTTATTCTACAAAGAATTTGAAGAGTTAAGTGAGAGTAGCTTAGAGCTCATTAATGTGGAGCACCTATTCTTTTCTGAACCAAGTCTGACAGGAAGTTGTCTAGGATAAGAAAAGTTTTGGACACTAAATGCACTATTTTCTGTTCATGGCCCCAACTTAATAGGGAGCTGAAAACAGTACTGTTTGCCCTGTAAGTTCAGGTTCATTTTATTTTAGTGTATCTCTTTTTTGTTAAATTTTTAATTGGAGGATAATTGCTTTTTAATATTGTGTTGGTTTCTGCTGTATATCAACATGCATCGGCCATAGCTAAACAAATGACCCCTCCCTCTTACCAAGTGTATCTCTAAACACGGGAGATGATTTCAGATATAGAAAATTATCCACACACATGTCCCCCCAAAAGTTATTGAACAACATATGAGAAGCCATTTCTGTTTTTTAGTAGTCGATTTCCTTCTTGTTTGGTTGTCTGCTGTCACTTAGGTACGTAAGTAGTCAAAATTAAATTTTAAAATTAGAAAATAACTAAGATTTGAAACTTTAACTTTGCTTAGCATTTGGAAAAGATGACCATCATAAAATACTCAGACAGAAACTAGCTTCATAGGTAGTCTGGAAAAAAAAAATGTACACTTAAATTCTCACTGAAATTTCTTAATGGGATATTGAGCATTTTCAACCTATTGGTCTCAACTGGGAACTTTTCCATCCTCCCTGCCCCCTTTTGGATTAACCTAAAATTAATAGTAACTTCTATCTATTGAACGCTATTGTGTCAGGGGCTTGAGAGTTACCTTAGTTAACCCTCTTAACAGACCTGTGAGATATTATTTCCTTGTTGCACAAGAGGAAAAGAGGATGCAGAAATGGTAGATAATTTGCCCAGGGGTGTGTAGTAAGCGGCAGAACCAGGAATCAAACTCACTTCTCGGCCTCCCAGTGGATGATCTCTGTTACAGGCTTTGCTTTCACCAGGGTGCTTGACCCTCTGCATTGCAAGCAAGCCTTTACCCCCATGGCAAGGATGCACCACCAACTCTTACCTCTCTGCTGCAGTCCTCGTTTTCGGTCCCTTCAGGCTGGTGTGCTTCAGCCCTGGTCCAGTCAGGCTTTAGGATGATCCGTTTCGCTGATTCCTGTTCCTTCAGTTTCTCCTGATACTGACTGGCACAGCTTGCTTCTTCACTGTTTTGCTCAGACATCCCTTCAGGAGGCTTCCTGAACCCCCTAATTATAGTCACAGCCCCAGCACGCCTCACCTCTAGCTTACTTGTCCCCCTTGCCCTTAGCACTTTCAAATGTGCGTGAACTCTGTGAAGGCAAGGGATAGGGCTCTTTGTCTTATTCCTGGTCTGACACTTGGATTAGCACCTGGTACAAAATAGACCCTCAGTACTCATCCAATGAGTGGAGACTCAAAATACAAGCCTATCATGATAGCCATTCATGGCTATCATTAAGTCCTGAAGCAAATTAACATCCAGAAGTAGGAGGGCTAGATAAACATGTAGTTTTATGGAACTATTGGTTCAGTTCAGTTCAGTTGCTCGGTCATGTCCAATTCTTTGCGACCCCACGGACTGCAGCATGCCAGGTTTCCCTGTCCATCACCACCTCCCGGAGTGTGCTCAAACTCATGTCCATTGAGTCGGTGATGCCATCTAACCATCTTATCCTCTGTTGTCCCATTCTCCTCCCGCCCTCAATCTTTCCCAGCATCAGGGTCTTTCCCAGTGTAAGTTTTTTGCATTAGGTGGCCAAAGTACTGGAGCTTCAGTTTCAGCATCAGTCCTTCCAATATTCAGGACTGATTTCCTTTAGGATGGACTGGTTGGATCTCCTTGCAGTCCAAGGGACTCTCAAGAGTCTTCTCCAACACCACAGTTCAAAAGCATCAATTCTTTGGTGCTCAGCCTTCTTCATAGTCCAACTCTCACATCCATACACAACTACTGGAAAAATCATAGCTTTGACTAGACGGACCTTTGTCGGAAAAGTAACGTCTCTGCTTTTTAATATGCTGTTTAGGTTGGTCATAGCTTTTCTTCCAAGGAGCAAGCGTCTTTTAATTTCGTGGCTGCAGTCACCATCTGCAGAGACTTGGAAGCCCCCCAAAATAGTCTCTCACTGTTGCCACTGTTTCTCCATCTATCTGCCATGAAGTGATGGGACCAGATGCCATGATCTTAATGTTGAGTTTTAAGCCAACTTTTTTCACTCTCCTCTTTCACTTTTATCAAGAGGCTCTTTAGGTCTTCTTGACTTTCTGCCATAAGGGTGGTGTCATCTGCATATGTGAAGCTATTATTTCTCCTGTCAACCTTACTTCCAGCTTGTGCTTCATCCAACCTGGCATTTCTGCATATAAGTTAAATAAGCAGGGTGACAATATATAGCTTTGATGTAATCTTTCCCCAATTTGGAACCAGTCTGTTGGTACAAATCTTTTACACAGAATTTTAGGAAATGTGTGCATATTTATGCCTGTCTGTATTTCTTGCAGTCTTTCACCAACTTTAAAGACAAAATAGTTTTATGTGGAAGTTTGAACTTCCTAACCCAACCCAAATGTTATATATTAGTATATATCTAAAATTGTATTTTCTCTGCATATGTGCTCCTAATTTTATTAAAATGCATACAGGAAACAAAAATCCCATGGATTATGTTTTCACTGAACAAAAATTTTAAACAATGCCATAATTATGCAAAGGGATTATTGTTAATTGGAAATGCATCTCCTGTTTCACTGTGATACAATATTTTTTAATGAAATGTTTCAAACACTGCAAGCTCATGTGAAAATTTTGCTTAACTGTCACCAAATTTTCCTGGTTGAATTCACAAAAGAATGTACAATGTACTTAAGGCTTGAGCATTTGTACCTAGCTGTGGGCAGCATAGTGATGCATGATTTATCATGAAAATAACCTTTCCTAGTTAAAAAAAATAGATTTTATGTCAGTAAAGTCCAATACAATATATGTAATTTGCTAACTCATTTGCTAAATCAAATGCTTATTGTAAAAGCTGTTATATATATCTACACACATAAACTGCTTTTCTGGGCTAAAGTACTATAAATAGCATATTGATTCCTTTCTTTTTATACAGGAAAACTTGGTTACTAAAATTCGGAAATCCAGAAACTCTATTAGTTGGAACATTTTCCTCCAGGAGAAATTGTCCTAGCATTTGCCAAACTGTTACTTTAGACAAAAATAAAGATTTGTACGATCTTTCTTTCTTCCTTCCTTCCTTCCTATTTGCACTTGAGATCAGCTTCAGGCATCCAAAAATAAATTCATTGTGACCTTCAAGGAAGAAGAATATAGCACTAATTACCAACTTTAAGAAGCATTGAATACTGTGTCTAAAAACCCCTGCTACATAATTGCAAGTTCGTTGTGTGTGAACTGGACATTAGCATTTGGGCAATAAATACAGTAACGAAAGTCAGATGTACTAAATAATAAAGTATTTCATATGTTTTGCACGTATCTGAAGTCTCTGCACTCTTTTAAGCATCTGAAGTTTTAAATTAAAAAAAGCAAGCTATACAATCTTTTCTTTATATTTTGAAGTTATCATGAATAGCATTATAAACTATACCAAATTATACAGTGTTAGAACTGCTTCAACTTACCTAACTTATTATATCATCAGTTTTATGTAGGATAAGATAAAAAGCATTACTTTTTTGGGGTTTTCTTTGATTCAGTCTAGGTTCCTGGTTCCTGGTTGAGACTGAAGCTCCTAGAAGTCCAAGAATCAAACTCATACTACCACATAAGAAGTTTACCACTTGCATTATCCCTTTAGTACACTATCATCCTGATGCTTCCAAATGTGAATTTTTCAAATAACTGAAATACATTTCTAGTTTGATACAAATATTTTGAAAAATTTAGTAAGACCTCTTTACTGGTCATTTGGCAGAATAAAATTTACCTGTTTTTTGATTCAGGAGCTGTTAATGAACATATATTATACACTAGCCATGACTTTACCTTACAGTTTTACTATAGAAGGCATCTACCCAAACACAATGTAGGCCCTGTAATACAGATGTAAAAAGAATTTTTGGCATCCTGTGGACCAAAGTATTAATACTTACCTGCTGCCTAAAATTCTCTGCTCCTCACATGATGATATGTAATATAGCCTGGGTTTGGAAATCTGGTAACTAAAGTTATAGCAGTACATTTATTATGTCAGTTAAGGTTCTGTATGAGATTTGCAGAGGTCTCCCAAGAGGAAAAGCAAATAGCTTTTGCTTTTAGACTGTGTCATCTACATGGCATGCATTGCTTCTTACTGCTTCTGTAAGCTTAAATAATATTTTAATTATGTTTTCATTTGCAGCTCTTCCTACAATTTCCTAACATTTACTGCTTAAAAATATCTAAGTAAAAAATGTACCTAAATCAAATTTTAATTTCCACAAACGTCTAGAGCAATGGCTACAAATTAACATGAAATTTGAATTGGTGTTCTTTGGTGATATGTTCAGAGAAATGGTGACCATATCTTAATACTAGGAATTATGAAGAGTTGCCAATACATTTTCTAGTGAGAACATTACTTTCCAGTGTTCATCGTTATAAGAAGGTTGATAGTTCAAACAATTTATTGCTGCTTTATAGTATACATAATTAAATGAAGAAACATGTTAAACTCAAGAGAATTTTTAATAGGTTACTTGCAATTGTTATTGCAGGCAACAACTTGTACATGATTTTATTTCCAAATCCACAAAAAACAAATTTTATACAAATCAGCACTGTAAAAATGTCAATTACAGCCCCAGAGGCTTTGCTGGCAGAATAATTGTCTAAATTCTAGGATATGGGAAACAAGTTCTTTTCTGGATTCATCTTTTTTTTTTTCTTTCTTTTTTTTTTTTACAAAAAAAAAATTTACAAGTGAAATGTTACTACAAAACTTTTTATAAGGAATTTTTGCAAAACATTTACATTTTACCATCAACTATTTCTGTTTTAAAATCATTATGTAGATTTAATACCCTATGCTGCACATCAATTTATGTGGGATGACAACTTAGTGACATGCATAAAAAAACACCACAAGGCATTAAAATGAAGACTTAAATACAAATATTGTTGCAATAAAACAGTTATAAAATTGAAAAATAGGACCTAAACATCATGCTTATCTAAGTTTGACAAATTAACTTTTTCTCCTAGATTACACACTTTTATTACTGCTCTCATGAGAGTGTGATAAATAATGACTTAACATCAAGTTCTAATGTAATCAGCAACACATACACAAACCTAACCAAAGAAAGTATACTGTAAGAAAAAACTATTCTAACACTGGAGTTCTACCATGATAAATACATAGCTTTGCACTGATAATTACAATAAAGAAAAGTTTTATAACAGTGGCAAAGGGAATGAACAGTGAAATGTCATTAAACAAGACTCTACTGCACATCTGTGCCCTATTACTTATAACAGCTATATCCCACTGAGTCAAATAAAGGACATTGAAATTTACGATTCTTATAAGACAGAAGAGTGGATTCAGAATGGTTTGCAGAACAGACTGTCAAAATATTTCTAATTTCAGTGGTGAAATGTGCACCTGCTAACACAAATTAATATACTTTATATGCTATAAAGCTATCCAGATTCAGTTTCTTAAATTTATAATAGGCCTCATTGTTGATTAAAAAATAACTTCCACTTCTGAGGCGCATACATAGGTATGCATTAAAAATGGTTCATAGAATAATGGTGCAGAGAGCTCACACTCAGTATTAACAACAACAAAAAGTGTCACTCTGAGGAAACATGATTCAAACATTAGGAAAGTTTCTTTGCATAAAAAAATTTATAGCACTGATTGTGTAGCATAATGATAGATAAAATATATATTTGATGTTTCAGCTCCTATATAATAAAATTAAAATTAACACTACCAAATGCTCCTCTGTACCAAACAAAACAACAAACTGATTCTGATGTTTTAAAGCCAGATACATCAGTTGTTAAGAGTACATTAAATAAAATATACAAAACAATTTACAAAATCCAACTAAAATTTAAAGACTTTGTTACAAGTCTACAAAAGCTTTAAGAAACTTGAAATTTATAACCACAGTGTAAAAATTTTTTTTCCTTTAATCTCAAAGCTTTTTTATACAAACTGAAAGCACAAAAGACCTTCAGTTTTATATAACGCTACAAAGGGCTGGCCTAAAGTGTACATAGTGTAAACAGTGATCATTACAGTATTTCTCCTTCATCAAAAATACAAGAAACATCACAATTTCAGAAGAGAATTCGCATGAGTAGTACTTTTTCTGAAATAAGAGAATGTACAAGAAAATAACATACACCTATACTCAAACAGTCCCCAAACTAATGGTGTTAATTAACCAAGTATTTAAAAACTTCAGTTTTCAAATGGTGAATTCCAACTGCATTATAATTCACTGTAAATACATTTTTAAATATGAAATATCTTACTAATATTTAAGCTACTGGCATAGTCCAAATTTTTTTATAGGAAACTTTTGGCCATCTTTCCTATTAAGATCCTTGTACAAACAATGAAATACATTTATTTCTTTAATCACTTATAACTGACTGATATTTTTAAAAAATACTTTTTGTTTCATAGCATCACATCTGTTATACATTTGTTAGGATGTCTTCTTAAGGAAAATTCAGTTACTGGTATAACATAAAGTCATTACTGTGTTATAAATCCTTAATCAGCCTCTAAAACAGTGCTAGAAATAAAATGGGATTGGCTAATTTTCAGCAAAGAGGAAAACAGAAATTATAATGTAGGTAAAAGATAATTTTCTGCTGGCCTTAAAAAAAGTGTGATAATTCTTTCTTTGGCTACCATGTCAAAGCATAAAGAATTTTGCACATTGTCAACGTAACTCATATTTACAGACTATGAAACTACAGGACAATTTAAACTCTATGCAAATATTTCCAATATAAACATTTAAAATGAACTTTGTGGTTCAACCTAGTGTTAGGAATATAATCAATCCTAACTTCAAAACCATACCTGTTAAGTTGCCTCATTTTATTTTTCTGAAGCTATTATGAGTTTTGTTTTAACCATTTTCCCCCCAGTATTTTCCTACAGTTTCAATCTAAAATTTAACCTAAGGTTTAGCTCTAAGTTCCTCTTGTGTCTCCAAATGGAGAAAGTAATTGGATTTCACTGATTGTCTGCATACGCACTACTACAATGTAGTGGTAATAAAGATCTGAGATGCCTCTCAGATTATGTTTTTGGAACTTACCTAATTTAACTGTTGAAGAATTTCTAATATTTAGAAAAGACGGCCAAACCTATTTTCAATTGATTTTCCAAAAATCAAGCTAAGGAAATAAAGCATTATCTCTATCATCAGTTAACTGTTTTCTGTGATTTTGGGGGAAAAAATCCACATAAATATTACTGACTGAATTTATAACAAAGTACTTTCAAAGAAAACAAGTCCAATTAAGGTCCAGTCTGCAAACTACTGAGGTCTGTCTTTTTAAACATGTTAACACATGATGTTAAGAGAGGGGAAGATTCAGTTTAAAGATTATGTGATATATCTCCAAATAACTACAACGTACATAATATGGAGGAAATACTTTTCTATCTGTTTCCAGTATATCAGTTTGCTTTTGTATTTTTAAAAATTCAACACTTCATGTGCTGACCCAAAATCTTGGAATACTTAAAGAAGCCAAGAATGAAAACATGATTTCCTACTCTGTAATCCACTTGACCAGCCCATTTCCAGATTTTCAAAGGTGTGTAAACTTAAGTGCAGCACTAGAGGTCTCTATTATAAATAACTTCAGAATTCTTCCATGTTGGTTGAAACATTGGGAGTTGCTGGGTTTGAATCTTGAGAAATGGCTGCAACTGTGACAATTCTTGGGGAGCCAAGCACCTCTGTAACAGATGAGTCCAGTTCTCCGGAGGTAACAATGGCAAGAGCTGTCCCACCACCTTTTTTATTCTGGTGCGTTTTGACATGTTTGGAGAGATGATCACTCCGCATAAATCTTTTAGAACATTCTGGACATTCAAATCTCTTTTCACCTAAACAGAAAAATAGTAAATAAAAAGCAATTCACTTTATCTAAATGAAATTATCATTTAAAATAATTTCTCTTCTTTTTCAACAGCTGCAAAATACTTTGTTTCTATTTCAAAATGCCAATAAACACACAGTGCAGTATAGGACAAAGACCAGGTGACTGGGAATAAAAGAACTGTGCTAAAGTCCTGATTCTGCTAAGAACTGAAAATAAAACTGTTTCCTCAGCTTCCCTATCTACAAAATAAGAAGGTTTCTAACACATGATCTCAAAAGTCTCCTCTAGCTATAACTGCATAATATCAAAGCTCATATCCACTCTTTCTTAAAAACTATTGTCAAAGTTTTGGACATAATGACCAGAGGCAGGAAATACCTTGAAACTACTTCAAATAAAATCAGTTAATAATTTTACAGTGTACTGAGTTTCTTTACAAGGTAAAAAATGAGAGTGGGGCAAACACTACATTTCAAATTTAATACAGTTTTTAGATCTTGCAGAATTAGACTGTTAGGTTCTGGTAGACAGAGTGATCCTTAAATATTCTCTCTTTAAAAGTTATAAGACAGTTCTATTGGAAGTAACTACTTCTGTATTTTAGAAAAAAATGATTTTGTTTTTATGTATAATAGTCAGGGGCACATAAAAATTCAGTTAATTGATATATCATCACATTTATAATGGATAAATGATTAGCTTTATTTCTCTCCTTAAAATTATTATTTAGAGGAAAGAAGCACTATTTTCCCATAATAATAAAACTATTATCCCATAATAATAATAGAACTTAAGAAAATAAGAAAATCCAATTTGGCTTAATTCTTCTACCTGGCCCTCCTTTGGACTGACCAATAGAAAAATCTATAGGTTCAAGTGTCAGATATTATCCCCTCTTCTTTATGTGTTTGCTTTTATTTAAAAAAGAATTGCATGTGATTCACTGAAATTTCCTTTCTCTTTTCAAAGAAAAATTAAATGAATGGATAAAATCCTTAAGGTATAAATAAAGCCAGTTAAGTTTTAAGGCTAAATGACTTGCATTTTATGAATGCTAGCACTGAAGCAAGGACCAAAAAGAACAATTAAATGAGGGTTTATGTTTAGGATCAATCTTGAGCTCCTTTATCTTTCAGGCGTCCCATTTTATTTCAAAAGAAAAATTCAAAGTGTACAAATTTAAAAGCTGGAAGAAATTTAAAGGATCTTATTTTACATTTTCATTTTATAGGTAAGTTGAGCCTCAAAAATTAATTTGCTTGGGAATCCCCCAATTAGTCATCCAATTAATTAATAAAAGAGCAGAATTCAAGACATCTGATTTCTAATTCAGGTATTATGTATTAAATCACCTGTAGTAGAGATCTCTATTCTTTTATAGCAATGATAACCAAGAATAATCAGAAAGATATCAGGTAGTGATGGCTTGAAGGCATGAGCTTTATTCAGTAAACACTGAATCAATGGGTGACCAACTTGTACACACTGGCTGTTTAATAAACATGCGTTAGCTGTGGTATTTATTCACGAACTCAGTTATTTTTCAATAAGTATTAGACTGGTGCAAAAGTAATCGTGGTTTTGCACTGCTGAACTTTGCCATTTGATACTAGAATACATTCTTAAATAAACGTAGTTGCATTATACATCATTTTAATGTGCAGGTCTCGCTTTATTTGTTTTCTTTTTGCTAATGTCTTAGTACTTAATGTTTATATTTTAGACCAGACAAATGATGTTTGACAAAAAGCAAATTTGAGCGATTTTCTTATTCTAGTTTAAATGGGTAGTAAAGCATCAGAGACAACTCATAACATTAACAACATGTCTGGCCCAGGAACTGCTAATGAATACATAGTACACTGGTGGTTCCAAGTTTTGTAAAGCAGAAGAGAGCCTTGAAGATGAGGGGTGCAGTGGCCGGCCATTCGAAATTGACAATGACCAATAAAGAGTAATCATCAAGCTCTTACAACTACATGAGAAGTTGCTGAAGGACTCAATGTCGACGTTTGAAACAAACTGGAAAGGAAAAAGGAAAAAGCTCGGTAAGTGGGTGGGTGCTTCATAAGCTGACCGGAAATGAAAAAAACGCAGGTGACCCTGGTTTGATTCCTGGGTGAAGCAGATCCCCTGGAGAAGGGTAGGCTACCCACTCCAGTATTGTTGGGCTTCCCTGGTGGCTCAGCTGGTAAAGAATCTGCTCGCAATGGGGGAGACCTGGGTTCCATTCCTGGGTTGGGAAGGTCCCCTGGAGAAGGGAACAGCTACCCACTCCAGTATTCTGCCCTGGAGAATTCCATGGACTGTGTAACTTTCACTTCACTTTTCTTATTTTACAAAACAACAAGGAACCATTTCTTGATAGGATTGTGACATGCAACAAAAAATGGATTTTAGACAACTGGTGACGACCAGCTTAGTGGCTGGACTGAGATGCTCCAAAAGTACCTCCTAAAGCCAAATCTGCACCCACAAAAGGCCACGGTTACTGTTTGGTGGTCTGCTGTTAGTCTGACCAGTCACTACAGCTTTCTGAATCCCGGCAGAACCATTACATCTGAGAAATATGCTCAGCAAATCTATCAGATGCACTGAACACTGCAATGCGTGCAGCCAGAACTGGTCAACAGAATGGGCCCAGTTCTTCTCCAAGACAATGCCTGACTGCATGTGGCACAAACAATGCTTCAGAACTTGAGCAAACTGGGCTACAAAGTTCCGCCGCATCTGCCATGTTCACCTGAGTGCTCACCAACTGATGTTTCTTCAAGCACCTCAACAACTTTTTGCAGGGATAACGCATCCACAACTAGCAGGAGGCACAATACTTTCCAAGAGTTTGCCAAATCCCGAAGCATGGATTTTTAAGCTACAGGAATAAACAAACTTACTTCTCATTGGCAATAATGTGTTGACTGTAATAGTTCCAATTCTGTATAAAAAAGATGTGTTTGAGCCTAGTTATAATGATTTAAAATTCATAGTCTGAAACCACAAATATGTTTGTACCAACCTAATATTTGTGTTGCTCCAACACAATATTTGGAACAACTGCAGTATGACAGGTGATACAAAAATGAACAAGTCAGAGTCTCCGACTTTAAGCATCCATTATCTTGAGAGAGTCATCTGTTAACCACATGAAACTATTGGTACGAAAAGAGAAAGGAATTCAAGTCCCCAGCTACTCAGTACCAAACTTTAAGATAAATGAGAAATGATGGGAACATGGCTTTTGTGTGGACTTTCTAGTCTACTCCCAAGTGGTGTGGCTATCCAGTTAATTTCAAGCAATAAAAGTTGGCTAGAATCGCAAAATAAGTAAATTATGTTGTACAATTAAACTATCATTAGGGGAATGACATTTTAGTTCATTATCCTTTTTCCACAGAGAAGTGTGTCTTCTGTGGTGTAAGAAGACAATTTCCTACCTCTTTGGCAAACACTATCATTATACTTTATAAAATATAAGGAGGCAGAGAGTTCTTATACTTACTATATATCCTACAGTATCTTTTTTTGTATTTATATTTAGAATTATTTCAATAATTATTTTAGTAGGGTTAACACTTTTTATACTTAATGCAACTAGTTATCAAAACTGTCGATATTAGTTATTAATACTTACAGTGGGCAAAATGCCCCAACTCCCTAAAAAGATGCCCGTGTCCCAACCCCTGGAATTGTGTGTACGTTTCTTTTTTTTTTTTAATTTAAGGATAATTGCTTTACAGAATTTTGTTGTTTTCTGTCAAACCTCAACATGAATCAGCCATAGGTATACATATGTCCTCTCCCTCTTGAATCCCCTACAAAGATGCCTGGAATTCCAATCCCTGGAATTGTGTATACATTTTATCACATGCCAAAAGGGATGTGACTGAGTTTAAAAAGGTTACTATAGAGAGACTGCTCTTAATTATCGAGTGGGCCCAATCTAATCACATGAGCTCTTGAAAGCAGACAGCTTTCTTCAGCTGGAGTCAGAAAAATGCAGCAGGAGAAACTAGAAGTGTGAGAAGAACTTGACCTGTTGCTGCTGGCTGGCAGTGGGGGCAGTTTCCACGTGGAAAGTATGAGAAGGAATGTGGGTCACCTCCAGGAGCAAACATCAGCCCCCACTGACAGACAGCGAGGAAACAAGGACCACCATCCTACAACCGCGAACACTGAATTCGACTGTCAGTGAATATGTCTGGAAGCAGATGCTTCCCCAGAGACTTCAGTTGGGAACATGACCCAGTCAACACCCTGATTTCAACTTATGAGATGTTAAGCAGAGGACTCAGGCTGAGCCTACTAAGACTTCGGACTTAAACAGCTATATAAAAAAGTGTGTTTTAAGCTGCTAAATTTGGGATAGCTTGTCTTGGGAGCAGTAGCAAACTAATAAAGATAACACCTTGAAAAGATAAAGCATAATTCAAAAAGTAAATTATAGGTGATCTATAATATGGATCAAGATCTATAAAATATCTTCAAGTTTCAAAAGCATGTCAAGAAGAAATTTCAATTTTTTTTTCTCTAAGAAAATCTAAAGGATGTAACCAAACTGACTTTGGTTTAATAAACTGAATATTAAAAAACTGCATATCTTATCTAGATTATTAATAAAATGCCATGCTGTATGACATGATTATTCAAATATAGTAGTATTTATATATACTATATATATTTATACATATAAAAAGGATGTAAGTAGAAGATGCAAACTTAGAAATTATACAGATTATTTCCAGCATGATATAACAGCGTTTCTCTCAGAAAAAAAAAATTAGCTGAGATTTTCAAATGGAATCATAGATTTGAAGGGATGAATGGAATAAAACATCTTTTAATTTTTATTTATTTGAGGTACTCCATCAAGAGCCAATCATTTAGCTGTCAGAGTCCTACCTATAATTTCATTTTCATGTTACACTTAAACCTAAGCTAATACAATGTAAAAAACACATTTATGAATATTTTTCAAAGCCTGCCATTTGATAACATATCTGCATATTTATCAACTAAAATAATTTCAAGAGTGACCTAAGAGATTTTATTAGTTTCCAAGGGCTACTATAAAAAACAAAACAAAAACAAAAACCACCAACTGTGTGGCTTAGAGACAACAGACTCACAGTTATGGAACTAGATGCCAAAAATCAAGGTGTCAGTAGCACAATTCTCCCATCAAAGGCTCTAGAGAAGAATCCTTCCTTGCCTCTTCCCAGCTGTGGGTGACTTCTGGCGATCCTTGGTACTGGTTGGCTTGTAGGTGTAGCTCTCCAGTGTTTCCCTCTGCCTTCACATGGCCTTGTCCCTGTGTATCATCTCTTTATGATACGGATGTCTGTCCTTGGATTTAACGTCCACTAGGTCCTAAATGCTAGGCACTAGGAATAGTTATAACTTCCTCTTAATGCATCTCATCTGCAAAGAACTATCTCCCAATAAGGTCACATTCACAAATTCTATGGAGTAGAAACTGTCTCTCTGGGAGACACAATTCAACCCACTACAGGGACATTTTTAAATGTATGGCATTTGTTATAGCAAAGCAAAAAACATACCCTTTGCTCAATGGATAACTTCAATCAAACATCCATTTGTAGCATTTATACAATTTCTTTCCAGATTTTTATATATAATTCACTTTACAGAAATTATATATTGATTTGTTCTTAAAAACCTAATTATTCAAACTGAGAAACCTGTAGTCCCTGGATCCCTCCAATGCCTATTGGATAGTCCTATCAGTCCCCCCTGGACACCTCTTCATGAGTACCCTTAATTCTCCCCTATCATTACCTGGGGATAAAAGTAAATTAATAGAGGGAGAAATGATAATTTGAGAGAAGTTATGTGGCTTAAGTTTTCTTAAAGTAGAAGACAGATAAAGGAAAGTTAAGTGGGAGTAACGAGAAATAAGACTTGAGGGTGCTAAAGTATGAGAGTGAAAATATTAAGAAACCTATGAGTCACATGGCTGTTATCATTATTATTGATGCTGAATATAATGATTTTATTTTTAAAATAAAACTGTTAAATAATGTGCTAAAAAAAAAAAAGACTTGAGAAGGTTTAGATAATTACTAAGGCAATGTGAAAGCTGAAGAAAAGAGTAAGATTGATAAGATGTTCTGAGAGACTGGCTGAGATTTGAGACCATGAAATTTGTAGACATCAATCTACATCATGAGAATTTTTTCATTTCCTCCTTCAGCAATTATCTGCTCAAACAGAGAAGCCCTTTTGGTCATTTTCTTATTAATACTTGTTTAAAAGGCAATCTTATCTACTCTAATGGTTTTAACTATCATTTATAAATTGATGGCTACATCAAGATACAGAGTCCTAAAATAGGAATTTGATCTCCCAGATATGCCATAGAATGCATCATTCAACATGTCACAAAAAGAACTCATTAACTTTCCTATCCTTATAATTCTCAGAAATAAAAGGGGAATTCCTCTCCAAAATATGAAAGAGACAATATTAGTAAAGACAGTGACCAAACCTTAACTCCTCTGTGAAAAGACTCAGAAAACTGGGGGAAAAATAAACAATCAAATCAACTCATTTGGACTCTGTAAATTAATCAAGGGTTCCTGTAACTCAGGGAGTGTTTTATAAGGAAAATGGCTAATTCTTGGTAAGAACAGCAAGTTTTGTGGTGTTCCCAGCAGCCTGGTAGCCACCAGAGGGAGCAGAACAAAGTGAGAGCCCTTTCAAAACTTCTTTCCCAAACAATCATCATTGCTTCTTTGGAAGACTTAAAATATTGTTGCAGTCAACATTCCTTGGAAGTGCTCCAATGCAAAAAGTCTTCCTCCAGGAATAGAGAAGAGCATGTATTTGTCTAAAACAATTATAGACAAGTATTTTAACTTCATGGATACCTGAAACAATGACTAATACTTGGGCCAAATAATATACAGATAAACAAAAAACTTAAAAAGCTCAGAGGTATGAGATAGCCATAGGGGCTCTAAAAAGTTCTGACATACTCCTTGGAATGTAGAAGCCACGTACATGCTTAGGGCTGTGAACATACTCAGGAGAAGGGTTGGAAAGAACCAAACTCTCACTTTTAAGGCCTACCTATCCTTTGAGGCTCCGTAAGAGAAGGAAGAGAACAAGCATTGTCTGGCTGAGAGCTGAGGGTCCCCCAACATGCACACAAAGCCTCTCAGAAAAGAGGGAGAGATTAATTGGTCTGAAAATTTCCCAAATTTGATGAAAAACATTCATATACACATGGAAGAACCACAACTAACTTTAAGCAGGTTAAATGAAAAGAAATTCACACTGAGACACATAATAATCGAACTGTTTGAAGTTAAAAAAAAAAAAGAATCTAGAAAGCAGCAAGAGAGAAGTGACTTATCATCTACAAAGGATCATCATAAAGAAAATCAGCTGATTTGTTTTTCATCAGAGATCATAGAGGTCTGAAAGCAATGGGATGATATATTCAATGAGGTGAAAGGAAAAAACCTATCAACCAAGAATTTTATATACTGCAAAAACATCTTTCAAAACTAGGGAGAAACTAAGATGTTTCCAGATTGATAAAAAACTGAAGGAATCTGTCACACCTATAAGAAATGTTAAGGGAGGGGGGGGTGGTCCTTCAGGCTGAAATGAAAAATACTAAACGACAACTAGAATACACATGAGCAAATAAAGAATGCCACGTGAAGTAACTATACAGACAAACACAAAAGACAGCATAAATACGCTGCTTACTCATTTCCCCCCATCTAGTTTCAAACAAGACTGCATAAGGCTTATAAATCTGTGTTGAGGGGTACACCATATACAAAGATGCAATTAGTGAAAATAACAGCATAAGCAGAGGCAGAACTATGTAGGAGAAAGTTTTTGCATGCTACTGAAATAAAGCTGGTATTAATCCAAATTAGACTGTTAAAAGATGTGAACTGTAATACTCAAAGCAGGAACCACTAAGAAAACTACATATAGATATAAAACATGTATATATATTAATATATACACATACCTATATACATACCTATACCTACATGTATCAAAAAAAGATACAAAGTAATTAAAATAACACATGAGCAGTATTTAACACAAAATGTCAACAATGGAGAAACTCAGGAACAAAAAAGAAGACATGAAGACAAATAGAAAACAAATACTAAAATGGCAGAAGTCTTTATCAGTAATTGCCTTAAATATGAATTAAACTCTCCAAAAGGCAGAAATTGACAGGATGGATTTTAAAAAATGACACACCTTTATGCCATCTAAGAGAAACTACCTTTAAATTCAAAGACATGAGGAGGCTAAAAGGATGGAAAACAGATATACTGTGCAAACAGAGTTTGAATAGCTATACTAAAAATTACTTATTAAAGATAAAAATTACTACTAGAGATAAGGGTACTTTATAATAATAAAAGTATCACTCCACCAAGAAGCTGTAACACTTAGAAACATGTAAGTACCTACACCAAAAGAGCTCCAAACCACAAGAAGCAAAATCAACAGAAGCGAAGGGAGACAGACATTCCACACTATACCAATCCTTTTCCTGAATTCTCCATTTCAACTGCAGTAGTCATCATTGATATCTCTCATCTCTCTTCTCACATTTAATCAGTCACCAACTACTGTTAATTTTATTACACAGACATCTCTTAAACTGGTCCCAAGTACACCTTACAAATTCTGTTTTATTAGAATCTTACCAAAAGTTCCTACTGTCTTTACTAATTGGTCTCAAAATTATTCCCTAGAAATCTGTCTTCCATACAAATATCAAATGGTTGAAAATGAAAAAGTGACCATCTGATTATTGAAAATTTCCAATGGTTCCTCATTTCCTATAACTGCAGAAAAAAAATCAAATATATGTAACATCCTATTGATCTCCGCCTACCTTTTTAAATTTATTGTCACAAACATCATGGTTCCCAAACACTGAACTGCTTGTATATCCTGACATCATATCTTCTTGTATAAGTGGCTTCTAGTTCAAGATAAAAACTCTGACTCTGCTGCACTGACCAATCATGTAATTCCTGGCAACTTCTCGCTCCAATTCTCAGTTTCTTCATTTTTAACTGGGAATAGCAGAAATACCTATTTTATGTTACTGTTCCAAGGATGAAATGAGAAGGTGTATTTTAAAAAGCATTCAGAAACCCAGCACACTGAAGGAGATCAGTTATGTTAACTACTGCTGACTGTCACTGCTTGTCTGAACTTATTGCTTCCATGGCTCTTTCTAACTCATCACTATGTAACTCAACTTGGCTCAAGGAACTAAGTTTCAAGGCTTGATAAAGAAGTCAATCAACCTCTTAAGACTTACGTTTAGTCCTTATTTATAAAATGGTGGAACTACACAAAACTCTTTTCACGAGTCGCTCTGGCTCTAGACACATTGCATGAGGCATATGTGTGAAGCTGAGCAAGAAATTCATTGGAACTGTTAAAATAAAAATTAACTAGAAAATCTCCCTCAATTTTTAGACTGCAATTTCTCAAAGGTAAGTATTGTCTCACGCTTTTGAAAATGTTTCAATTTGCATACAGTTCTACATAGTTCTATGAGTTTTGATAAACACATTAAGTCACGTAGCTATCACCAAAATTCCAATATAGAAGAACTGCTTTCACTTAATAAAATTTCTTCTTGATGGTTTTTCACAGTCAAACTCTCCTCCATCACACATTAGGAAACACTGATCTGTTCTCCATTTGTACAGTTTTGATTTTTTTATTCCATCATGTAAATGGAATCATTCAATTGGTAGCCTTTTGAAGCTGGATGCTTTCACTTAGCATATGCATGTAAATTTCATCCATGTGGTTTTGTGTAGTAATAATTCATTCCTCTACTCTGTGGAGCAGTACTCCAACATATGGGTATACCACAACATTTCATCCATCTACCAGCTGAAGAATATTAGGGTTGTATACAGTTTGGGTGATTACACATAAATCTGTCATGTATATTCAAAGCTAGGATGAATACTTGGCAGTGGATATGGTTAGGTATCTGTTTAACTTTTATAAGAAAATTCCAAAATGTTTTTCAAAAGTGCTGTGTCATTCTGCATTCCCACCAGCAATGAAGTTCCAGCTCTGTAATTCTGTCAGTAATTCTAATTGTCAGGAGTTTTATGTTCTTACTTTTTGTTTTAGCCATTCTAATAAGTCACAGGTATCTTGTGGCAGTATTAATTTGCATTCCCCCAAATAAAAGATGACGCTGAGCATCTTTTCATGTGCTTATCTGTCACATGTATATTCTCTTTAGTGAAGTGTCTAGATCCTCTGACAATTCTTAACAAGTCTTCATCTAATAATTCTAACATGTGGATCATCTTGACAGGGTGGATACATAGTACGCTGAGTAATTCTGGATTGCCTCCTGGACATTTTTTATACTATTTCATGGTGACTCTGGGTTCTATCACAAATCCTCTAGAGAACAGTTCTATTTTAGCAAAACAATCCCTTCAGGTTCATACTAAAAGCGACAGCTTGCCTTCTTTGATCAGTAATTTCAATATTAATTTATTTTTAAAGACTTCATTATGCTCTTTGAGTATGCCTAGCACATGTCAGAGATTAGGCGGTGGTTTATTTCAGTCTTTGAGGCCTCTGCTATGGTTCTTGGGGATTGTTCTGTGCATGTGCAGTACAGAGTTGAGTCCAGAACTTACTTTATTCTGTACAGAAAATAGGGGATCACCTTTTATAGATCTCTACAAACTTATCCTCATACTCTCCAATCCCCAAGTGTCCTTTCTTTCTGGTTTCTCTGGGCAGAAAGCCAGTATTCGGGGGGGGGGGGGGGTTCCTTCACTGTCCTGCACATGCATCATGGTTGGCATTACCTTCAGAGTGAAATGACAAAGAAAGAAAAAAAAAAAGTAATTCCCCTCATATTCACTGAGGGCCCAATATTTCCTGATTCCTCTAACCAAACATAAAGGTATTTTCTCAATATTTTAGCAGCTTATGCAGACACTACTACAGTGCAACCCACAAACAGGCTGGCCTTGGGAGTCAAGCGCCCCTATTCTCAGTTCTCTTGCCAGATATACATGGTTCCTCCTAAAGTATTTGCTGTTTGTACCTGCTAATCAGGGCCCACAGGGTCAAAGTTGGTAGAACAAAAGGAAAAAAAGTCCTGTGAAACTCACTTCTATTATGCATTGTTATGTAAGTTTAACTGGATCACATTTCTGCAAATAAGAATAGAGATTATCAAGGAAGAGGATATGTTCTAGAAAAGAGCCAATTTGTCTCTTGCAGAACTCTGTAGAAGTATGGAACTAAAATAATGAGAGGGAGATACGGAGTATAAAACAGTAAACTGAAGCCTATACATGGAATATTAGCCCTACTGTTACAAAACTGGGGCAAAATATTTGAGAATTTCTATCTAAAGAAATATGGTCCCATACTGTAGTACTACATGTTGATAATTAGGTCCCTTTCAATATAACACACTGTGCCCCTACTCAATTTCCTAAAAAGAAGGCCACCAGTTAACAATGATTTCACATTCTTTCACTTAAACATATTTGTCAGTCACCTTCATCATCGTCATGATCATCATCATCACCATCTGTTTAAACAAAAGCCTGGGATCACTGGACAATGCACGTAAGCATACCTCGGAAAAAGCGAAATACAGACAAAAAAATATGACCCTGGAGGAAACATGAGACTTCCAGTAAGCTCCTGTATTCATACAATAAGAACAAGATGCAACAAAAATCACTCTTGGAAATTAAAAAACACTTCAACAAAAATACCTGAAGCTAAAGTTACGGAATTTCATTGAAAATATAAGAAAAGGTAAAAAGACAAGTAAAAGAAAAGGTGCAAAAAAAAAATCAATATAGGGAGTCCAACATACATCTAGAAGGAGTCCAAAATGAGCAAAACATAAAAAAGGGTGAATGAGTGGATGTAGGGTGGTGGGGGAGGACCCAGAGTTGAAAATTCCATCCAGAATTGTATCATAAATGAAAACCTACGCTTACATACATTTTATGAAATTTGGTTCAGTTCAGTCACTCAGTCGTGTCTGACTCTTTGCAACCACATGAATTGTAGCACGCCAGGCCTCCCTGTCCATCACCAACTCCCGGAGTTCACTCAGACTCATGTCCATCAAGTCCGTGATGCCATCCAGCCATCTCATCCTCTGTCGTCCCCTTCTCCTCCTGCCCCCAATCCCTCCCAGCATCAGAGTCTTTTCCAATGAGTCAACTCTTCGCATGAGGTGGCCAAAGTACTGGAGCTGCAGCTGTAGCATCATTCCTTCCAAAGAAATCCCAGGGCTGATCTCCTTCAGAATGGACTGGTTGGATCTCCTTGCAGTCCAAGGGACTCTCAAGAGTCTTCTCCAACACCACACTTCAGAAGCATCAATTCTTCGGCGCTCAGCCTTCTTCACAGTCCAACTCTCACATCCATACATGACCACAGGAAAAACCATAGCCTTGACTAGACGGACCTTAGTCAGAAAAGTAATGTCTCTGCTTTTGAATATACTGTCTAGGTTGGTCATAACTTTTCCTCCAAGGAGTAAGTGTCTTTTAATTTCATGGCTGCAGTCACCATCTGCAGTGATTTTGGAGCCCCCCAAAATAAAGTCTGACACTGTTTCCACTGTTTCCCTGTCTACTTCCCATGAAATTAACAGAATACTAAAGATTATAAGAAAGCTTAGGATGAGGGCATATCAAAAGGATGGAGGAGCCAATCTGAAACAACTTTCAATGGCCAAAAATAGAACAAAGTGAGGAAGATAATGAACACAGAAATAGCTGGTTTTATAAAGCTTTGCTTTACTGTGCTTTGCAAATAACTGTTCTTTAAAAATTGAATGTTAGTGGTAACCTGTATCCAGCAAGTCTATCAGCACCATTTTTCCAACAGCATCTGCTCACTTCATATCTTTGAGTAACATTTTGGTAACTGCAATATTTCACATTTTTGCATTACTTTATATTTGTTAGGCTGATATGTGATCACTGATCTTTGATGTCACAACTCACTGAAGGCTCAGATGACACTTGACTTATTCTTTTTCAGTAATAAAGCATTTTAAAATTAAGGTATGTACATTGTTTTTTAGAATGCTGCTGTTGTCAGTCACTAAGCTGTGTCTGACTCCTTTTGCAACTACAGGGACTATAGCCCACCACGCTTCTCTGTTCATAATTTCCCAGGCAAGAATACTGAAGTGCATTGCCATTTCCTTCTCCAAGATGTAACACTTCTGTATGCTTAAATAGACTACAGTATTATATAAACATAACTTTCACATGCACTGCGAGACCAAAAAATTAGTGTGACTGGCTTTACTGAGATATTCACTCTTCACTGAGGTCTTCACTCTTCACTGAGGTCGTCTGGAACCAAACTGGGACTATCTCTGAGATGTGCTTGTAACGATGAAATTGGATGATAACTCAAAAACCAAATATTCATGAACAAATATCATCAGTTCAATTCAGTTGCCCACTTGTGTCTGACTCTTTGGGTCGCCATGGACTGGCGCATGCCAGGCCTCCCTGTCCATCACCAACTCCTGGAATTTACTCAAACTCATGTCCATTGAGTTGGTGATGCTCATCCTCTGTTGTCCCCTTCTCTTCCAGCCTTCAATCTTTCTCAGCATCAGGGTCTTTTCAAATGAGTCAGTTCTGCACATCAGGTGGCCAAGTGTGGGATTTCAGTTTCAACATCAGTCCTTCCAATGAATATTCAGGACTGATTTCCTTTAGGATGGACTGGTTGGATCACCTTGCAGTCCAAGGGACTCTCAAGAGTCTTCACCAACACCATAGTTCAAAAGCATCATCTCTGGCGCTCAGCTTTCCTTATAGTCTAACATCCATACACGACTACTGGAAAAAACCATAGTCTTGATGAGACAGACCTTACTTGGCAAAGTAACATCACATTTTAATATGCTGTCTAGGTTGGTCATAACTTTTCTTTCAAGGAGTATGCGTCTTTTAATTTCATGGCTGCAGTCACTATCAAGAGCAATTTTGGAGCCCAAGAAAATAAGGTATCTCATTGTTTCTCCATCTATTTGCCATGAAGTTATGGGACCGGATGCCATGATCTTAAGTTTTCTGAAAGTGGAGCTTTAAGCCAATTTTTTCACTCTCCTCTTTCATCAGTTTAGTTCAGTCGATCAGTCGTGTCCGACTCTTTGCAACCCCATGAACCGTAGCACGCCAGGCTTCCCTGTCCATCACCAACTCCCGGAGTCTACCCAAATCCATGTCCACTGAGTCGGTGATGCCATCCAAACATCTCATTCTCTGTCATCCCCTTCTCCTCCTGCCCTCAATCTTTCCCAGCATCAGGGTCTTTTCAAATGAGTCAGCTCTCTGCATCAGGTGGCCAAAGGACTGGAGTTTCAGCTTCAACATCAGTCCTTCCAATGAACACACAGGACTGATTTCCTTCAGGATGGACTGGTTGGATCTCCTTGCAGTCCAAGGAGTTCTCAAGAGTCTTCTCCAACACCACAGTTCAAAAGTATCAGTTCTTTGACGCTCAGCTTTCTTTATAGTCCAACTCTCACACCCATACATGACTACTGGAAAAACCAAAGCTTCGATTAGACAGACCTTTGTTGGCAAAGTAATGTCTCTGCTTTTGAATATGCTGTCTAGTTTGGTCATAACTTTCCTTCCAAGGAGTAAGCGTCTTTTAATTTCATGGCTGCAATCAACATCTGCAGTGATTTTGGAGCCCCCCAAAATAAAGTTTGCCACTGTTTCCACTGTTTCTCCATCTATTTGCCATGAAGTGATGGGACCGAATGTCATGATCTCCGTTTTCTGAATGTTGAGCTTTAAGCCAAGTTTTTCACTCTCAACTTTCACTTTCATCAAGAGGCTCTTTAGTTCTTCACTTTCTGCCATAAGGGTCGTGTCATCTGCATATCTGAGCTTATTGGTATTTCTCCCGGCAATCTTGATTCCAGCTTGTGCTTCATCCAGCCCAATGTTTCTCATGATGTAGTCTGCATGTAAGTTAAATAAGCAGAGTGACAATATACAGCCTTGATGTACTCCTTTTCCTATTTGGAACCAGTCTGTTCAATGTCCAATTCTAACTGCTGCTTCCTGACCTCCATATAGGTTTCTCAAGAGGCAGGTCAGGTGGCCTGGTAGTTCCATCTCTTTGAGAATCTTCCACAGTTTGTGGTGACCCACACAGTTAAAGGCTTTGGGATAGTCAATACAGCAGAAATAGATGTCTTTCTGGAACGCTCTTGCTTTTTTGATGATACAGCGGATGTTGGCCATTTGATCTCTGGTTCCTCTGCCTTTTCTAAAACCAGCTTGAACATCTGGAAGTTCATGGTTCATGTACTGTTGAAGCCTGGATGGAGAATTTTGAGCATTACTTTACTAGCATGTGAGATGAGTGCAATTGTGCGGTAGTTACAGCATTCTTTGGCATTGCCTTTCTTTGGGATTGGAATGAAAACTGACCTTTTCCAGTCCTGTGGCCACTGCTGAGTTTTCCAAATTTGCTGGCATATTGAGTGAAGCACTTTCACAGCATCACCTTTAAGGATTTGAAATAGCTTACCTGGAATTCCATCACCTCCACTTGCTTTGTTCACAGTGGTGGTTCCTGAGGCCCATTAGACTTCACATTCCAGGATCTCTGGCTTTAGGTGAGTGATCACACCATCGTGATTATCTGGGTTGTGAAGATCTTTTTTGTACAGTTCTTCTGTTTATCCTTCCCACCTCTTCTTAATATCCTCTGCTTCTGTTAGGTCCATACCATTTCTGTCCTTTACTGAGCCCATCTGTGCATGAAATGTTCCCTTGGTATCTCTAATTTTCTTGAAGAGATCTCTAGTCTTTGCCATTCTATTGTTTTCCTCTATTTCTTTTTTTTTTCCTCTTTTTTTTTTTAGTTTTTATTTTTATTTATTTTTTTTTAGTTTTTTTATTTTTTAAATTTTAAAATCTTTAATTCTTACATGTGTTCCCAAACATTTGCACTGATTACTGAGGATGGCTTTCTTATCTCTCCTTGCTATTCTTTGGAACTCTGCATTCAAATGGATATATCTTTCCTTTTCTCCTTTGCTTTTTGCTTCTCTTCTTTTCACATATTTTGAAAGGCCTCCCTAGCCAGCCATTTTGCTTGTTTGCATTTCTTTTTCTTGGGGATGGTCTTGCTCCCTGTCTCCTGTACAATGTCACAAACTTCCACCCATACCATAGAGGTGAAAATAAATGATGGAATAAACAAATCATTGGGGAAAAACGTATAAATCTTCATTACACAAGAGGCACAACTAAAAATTATACCAACAGTGAGGGGAATAGTAAATAGTCTTTAGCACATCACAGTAACATCACACAGAACATTACATTGTATCTTCAGGCAAGATACAATGAGGAATGCTAAAAGTGAAAATAGTATTTTTTTTAAAGAAAAAACAGGACATTTGTGTAGACTCAAAGAATAGCCTCCAACATATTTACTAACTACTATGGTTAAGTCCACAAATTCTTTGATGCACTTCCCTCTAGGCTATGGAGCTTAATAAATTTTCCCCTTGAACACTGAATGGACTTAGTCACTTGCTTCCAATAAATAAAACACGGAAAGGAAAAAAGAAAAACTTTACAGTGGATATACCTAGCAAGTACTATCTTAACTAACTCATTAATATTAACATCACCAATAATAAGACATACTGACATCATGTACTCCCTGATATGATGCAATTAAACACAGACAATTCATAACTTCAGTCTAATCATGAGAAAATATCAGGCAAACACAAAATGAGGGATATTCTACAAGATACCTCATCTTACTTTAAAGTGTCAAGGTAAGAAAAAGATCAGGGGAAAAAAAATGAAATTTCACAGACTTCAGGAGTAAAGGTCTATGACAAATAAATGTAATGTGGTACTCTGGACTGAATCCTGCAAGAGAAAAAGTATATTTGTGGGGAAGCCTGTAGTTTCATTGATAGACCTGTACCAATGTTAATTTCTTAACACTGTATTATCGTAGGCATTAGCAATAACGGAAGCTAGATGATGCTGAAGCTGAAACTCCAATACTCTGGCCACCTCATGCGAAGAGTTGACTCACTGAAAAGACCCTGATGCTGGGAGGGATTGAGGACAGGAGGAAAGGGGGACGACAGAGGATGAGACGGCTGGATGGCATCACCAACTCGATGGACATGATTTTGAGTGAACTCCAGGAGGTGGTGATGGACAGGGAGGCCTGGCATGCTGTGACTCATGGGGTCACAAAAGTCGGTCATGACTGAGCAACTGAACTGAGATGAAGGGTATTTGTGAACTCTCTCTACTATTTTTGCAACTCCTCTGTAAATATAGAATTACTTCAAAATAAAAAGTTAAAATAAGCTCTTAAAAGCTAGTGGGGAAAAATTAGGTCACCTACCAAAAAATAAGAGTAACAGTAACTTATCATTAGTAAAACAGTTGCAAGAAGACAATAGAGCAGTGCCATTAATGCTTCAAGAAAATAGTTTTCAGCCTAGAATTCTGTGTTAGCCAAACTATCAGTTAAGTTGAAAAGCAAAAGTAAAGGCATTTTCAAACACATTTACTTCCCTATGCCTTTTTGTAGGAAGCATTTCAGAATGTTTTCCAGAAACAAAGGGAATAAACTGAGAAAACTGAGGATGTAAGATCTTGAGAACTGGATCCAAACCAACAGAGCAGGGATGAAAGGTTTCAGGATTATAGCTGTGCAGCAGTCCTAGAGAGCAATCAGTCAGTGTTTGATCAGAAAGCTGGAGACCTCCAGGAATAAGGAGAAACTGGATGGAGTTGATACTTCTCTTGAAAAGTTAAAATAACAAGAGGAGGTGATAAAGTTAACCAATGCAAGGGGGAAGAAGGCAATGTGAATCTTCGGGTGAAAAAAAAATATACAGGAAACAACATGCAACCCACATAATCATAGTCTATTACATAACCACAATTATTTATTAATTTTCAGTGTTAAGAACTAAGTTATATAAAACAGGCTGCTGCTAAGTCACTTCAGTCGTGTCCGACCCTGTGCGACCCCATAGACAGCAGCCCACCAGGCTCCCCCGTCCCTGGGATTCTCCAGGCAAGAATGCTGGAGTGGGTTGCCATTTCCTTCTCCAACGCATGAAAGTGAAAAGTGAAAGTGAAGTCGCTCAGTCATGTCGACCCTCAGTGACTCCATGGACTGCAGCCTTCCAGGATCCTCCATCCATGGGATTTTCCAGGCAAGAGTACTGGATTGGGGTGCCACTGCCTTCTCCGATATAAAACAGGCAGTGGTTATTAAAGAAAATGTAAGCATTTTAACATCAAGAGAAAGACGAGAGAGTAAAAGTCTAGGTGAGAGAAGTTAAAAGGCGGAAGAGATGGAAGCTGAAGGACAGACATGGCGACACGCTGTTACAGAGTGGTGTGCCGTGATACAACATGTGGCCTACACGCAATCAAAGAAAAGATTCAGAGTCGTTGCTGGTGTGAGGTGAGGTAAATTATTTTGGGAGGAGTGTTGAGTTCTGACAGTTTGTAACTTGGTGTCCCTTTTTTAAGACAGAAGTATATTGATGTACAATATTATATAAGTTATATAGGAGCATAATATAGTGATTCACTATTGTTAAGGTTATACTTCATTTATAGTTATTACAAAATATTGGTGATACTTCTTGTGTTGTACAGTATATTCCTGTAAGTTATTTTATACCTAATAGTTTGTACCTCTTAATCTCCCACCCCTAAACTGTATCTACCCCCTTCCCTTTCCCTATTCTTAACCACTAGTTTGTTCTCTATACCTGAGTCCGTTTCTTTTTTAAAAAAATATTCACTAGTTTGTTGTATATTTTATATTCCACTTATAAGTGATATCATACAGTATTGATCTTTATTTCATGTCACGTATTGATGGACAGTTAGGCTGCTTTCATTTCTAGGTAAGTGTAAATCATGCTGATATGAACACTGGGGTGCATGTATCTTTTCAATTCTTTTTCCCAGAACATATACCCAGGAGTGGAAGTGCTGAATCACATGGCAATTCTATTTCTAGTTTTTTGAAACCTCCATACTATTTTCCAGAGTGGCTGTACCAATTTACACTGCCACCAAGAGTATACAAAAGGGTTCCCTTTTCTCCACATCCTCACCAACATGTTTTCACTTGTGTTCTTTTAATGATAGCCACTGTCACAGTGAGGTGGTTTTGATTTGCATTTCCCTGATGATCAGCAACGTTGAGCAGTTTTTTATGTGCCTACTGGCCATCTGTGAGGTAAATTCTTAACTCTCACTGCACAAAGTCAGTAGTGTTTAATATTGATATCAATAGATAACAGTATAAGCATATTTTATAGATACGTTGAGCCATCACAGGACTAATAAAAAAGAATGCAGAAACAGTTAAAACACATGATTTACTCCAGGGAGCAGAACAGCGTGGGGAGGAGAGACTTGGATTAACAGCTGAAGCTCTTCCACATGATTTCATTTTTTTTCAAGGTTTTTTTTTGTGTTGACATAGCCAAATAACAATGTTCTGATAGTTTCAGGTGAACAGCAAAGGGACTCAGCCATACATACACACGTATCCATTCTCCCCCAACGAGCTGATTTTTAAAATACCATATGTATGAATCATTTGGAAAATTTTTAAATTTATTTTACAGAAAGCAAAAAGAAAAAAAATCTTCACCACCTTATTTCATTTACAGTAAGGTGATGACTGAGTTTCTACTTAGTGCACTGGTTGGGTATTAAACACTGTTCTTGCCATGAAAAACCAAGGCTTTTAGCTTAACACATTAAATACTTAATCAATACTAATTTATTTCAAAAGATTGTTTCATATTATTTTCAACAACTTTAATAAACAGAGGGAAAACTACTGATATTATGTCCTTAAAAATAATAAGTATCTGATGCTAAGTCAAACATTTTTCAAAATAACATGTTTAAATAAAAAGTTTCATGAATGATGTATTCAAGATGTTTGAAATACTGAAAATAAACTTTAAGTACATTAAATTCTGAATTATTCAAGTTATTAGAAGATGATAATGATGGGGACCATTTAAAAAAAGAAATTATGCCTCCAAAGAAGTAGGAAAAAAAAAAGAAATAAATTATGCCTCCAAATCATTAAATCTTTTGAAGTAAATGTTTAAATAAATTCTTCAATAAATTAATCTTATGTAATCTGTATGAGTATGGATATACAATAGAAAGGAACTTGAGAAAATCACTGTTTCTCAAAAATGATGAAATCACAACGTGAGAGGTTCCAAATTTTCTCAGCTTCCCTAATCTGTCTCATTGCTAAGCCAAAGTGGAAATACTGCATCCAGTAACTCTGGCAGAGTATTTTTCTATACAGATATCAATATTGCTATGGGTTTAATTTTTAATCACAATACATTTGTCAATATGAAAGGTGAGGTGGTATTACAAACCCCAGTGCAATATACTACAGAAAGCTTTTAAAACTTTAATTAAAAGTCTTATTTTTAATATAATGCCAACTCAGTGATTGAGCCATTACACTAAGATTCATCTGTGTTACTAACTTGTGTGCATATCAAACTAAGTAATTTTTATTTATCACTTCAAAGAGATCTAACAATCATTATTTCTTCTCTGAGATTATATTCTAATGGTATGGGGAGGGAGGTGGGAGGGAGGTTCAGAATTGGGAACACGTGTACACCCATGGCGGATTCATGTTGATGTATGGCAAAACTAATACAGTATTGTAAAGTAAAAGAAAAAAAAAAGAAAAAAAAATATAAAATAGAGCCAACTTCCGGCTTACAATGCTTTTGTTAGAATCAAATGAGATGATTTTTTTGAAACACCTGATATTCAGTAGCTGATCAATAAATGTCAGTTCCAGTTCCCCTTTCATCCTTTATGTACCTTGATTCAAGTTAACTGTTAACGTCTAACCGAAAAAAAACGACCGAAATCACTGCTTTTATAAATAATTAAATAGAGTCCCCAAAATATAAACTATACATGTTCTAAATACAGCATATCACTGTTACATGCCCCCCAAAAGGGAAAACTGCCCAACATGATATCACGACTTAATACAAGCTTCTATTAAAACAGTACAGTATCGCTATAGGAAGAGACAAATAGATAAAACAGAGAAACCAGAAATTGAGCCATTCTTAAATGGAACATCAATATATGAGAGACATTCCATTACAAATCAATGAAGAACGAACTATTCAAAAAATGGCTTTCCACATGGAATAAAAATAGAATTATATTTCCTTTTTAGGAAATCATCAAAAACACTCTGGGCTACTAAAAGATCAAACTTATGGAAAGAAAACCTTAAAGCCAGCAAGAAAAACATGTTTTTAAAAACTTTATGATCTTGGGATATAAGAAAATCTCATAAAGTAAAAGGGATATATTTACATATTGTTATATTTGACTAAATAAAAATGTAAAACTTCCATATGACAAAAGATGGCACCAAGATAATCACTAGCAGTATGTGAAAACCTTTTGCAAAATATAAATCAGTAAGAAAAAGGAAAACAATAAAAAAGAGCAGAAACCAAAAGATAAACGACCAATAAACATATGAAAAGATGCTTCATCTCACTATAAGCAGGAAGAATGCTAATTTAAAAACTCAGAAACCATTTTAGACTAACAAAAAGTTTCAAAGCCTGAAGCTACTGAGTACTGGTGAACACACAGCACAGTGGAAATTCCTGATCAATCCCTAGAGTAACAGAGATGGTGACAGCCACTTTGGAGGCGCCAGTGTTCATCTAGCAAAATCAAACATACACATTCTCTAAGATCCAGTAATTCTACTTCTTGTACATGTTCACTGTATGTTCAAAGCAGTAAAGTCTGTGACAGCAAAAAACAAACTGGAAGTCATCTAAAGAGTGTGGGGACTGGATTACACAGTGTAGTGAAGTTGTGATACAATGCCACACAGCAGTTCAAAGAAGCAGACATGTATTCAGACACACGCATGTATGTGTGTTTGATATGAACATGGACAGATTACAAAACGTAAGTGAAATTATGATACAGTAATATATCATTTACATGAAGTTTTACAGAACACACAGAACAGTATTTCATATATATATATATATATATATATATATACATACATATATACCATGAACAAAATACGTAAGAGTAAATTCATGGCAGCTGTTGTCTTTGGGAGGTAGAAGGACAAAGATGATGTTAATTTTATATGACTTGTTTTGTTAAAAAATAACATGTTAATAGCTGTCAGTTTTGGAAAAGAGTTTAGGTAGGTATTTGTCATGGTTCTTGATACTTCACTCAATTATCTGGATTATAAAAAAACTAATTAAGATCACCAATAAGATGGTAATTCAACTCTTTTAATTTAAACTGACAAAAAGTAATATATGTCAGTTCAACACACTAAGAAGAAAAGGAATAAATGGAATAAAATTCCAAATGGAATAAATGGAATAAATTCCAAGTCCTTTAAATTATGCTGATAAACCTTACAAAAAATAGAAAAAAATATATCTCAGAAATAAGGTAAAAAGTTTTGATCTTAAAAATCTTTCATTTAATCGCTTAAGTGAATAATCTCTAATTTTTTTATTTTCAATTTCATAGCTCACTATCACTAAAAGTTTCATCTAAGCATTGAGAAAAGAAGTAACAAGACTTAAAATAAACCAACTAACCTGTATGAGTTCTTCTATGTCTCTGAAGCTCATCACTCCTTGTAAATCTTTTGCCACAAAACATCCAGTTGCATATAAAAGGTCTTTCTCCAGTATGCCAGCGAAGATGTGCTCGTAGGTGAGATGTTTTGCCATAAACTTTTCCACATCCTTCAATATGACAGATATGCTGTTTCTTTTTTCCTGGTTCATTACTGCCTCTATCAAAAAAAAAAACCAAACATTAATTACACTTCCAAATGTCATGCTTATAATTAAGGAAAAATAAAAGGGAATTAAGGTAATTAAATGATGCTTTCTAAATGGGTTTTTAAAATCATGATGTCACAACTACTGTTAAAAATCAGAAAAATTTCAATTAATGAAAACAGCGCTGTGGAATAAACTCAAAAGTGCAATGAAAACACGTTAATTTTAGAAAATTCTATGTTCTGCCACAGAATTCCTGTTCATTTCCTAGCAGCTTCCTCCCCTGGTAAAAAATCTTTAAGCTTTTCAAGACATGTGAACATTCTTCTCTAAAACAGCAAAATATGGTAATCCTCATTTAAAAGTATAGGTTCAGAGTTTCACTTCCAACAAAAACAGCGTGAAGACCTCTATGGACCTATTCCCCAGTGAAACTAGTGAAAATGATAACAAACAAAGCAAATACTATTTACAATGTCTGGAAAATGGCCCTATTTGAGTATACAACAAATAAAGAAACATTGATTCACGAAAACCAAATAGAATTTGGTACAAAGAGTGAGAGTCTGTTGTATTTGAACCAGTACTCACGCTGTCTCTCCTTCCTCCTTCCACCTCCCTGGATACAGAAACACTACAGACTGGTGCAATCAACAACACTGTTCCCTCTGCTCCCACCTTCCAGTTGGTGGGTTATCACCTCAACACGGGCAGGTCATCAGTATTTCTCTATCTACCTGCTGCTGAGGCTAAGTTTCAGGTGAGTGTGGCTGACAGATGAGGAACAACCTTCTTCCACCCAATTTCAATTCCTGAGACACAGGCTGGACCTAAACACTGAAGTTCAGATTACACTAGACCCAGCTCATATGTAGTTCATAAATCAGAGGTTCCAAGCCTGGCAAGATATAAAATCTAAGGCTACTACTGATCTCCTTGTTCCCAAGTGCTCATCTCCTGGGGCATGGAATGCATAGGGAGAAATGTGCCATTGTCCCACTATCGCAGTTCATCCACCATGACACAGATTTTGGCCAGAAGGAAAGCATACCATAAAACATCAGGATCCAAATCTCTTCCTAAAAAACTGATTTCATTTGCAACTAAGTGTGGAAAGGTCTAAAGATGCTCTTAAAAACAGAATAGACAGGGAGGAAACTAATAGATATGTTGGTGAAGTAAGCTAAACTGCAGACTGTTATGCTGCCAGAAACAACTGAGGGATAGAGGTAGCTGGTAGGAGCCCTACAGGGTCAAAATAAATTTCAGATAGAGACCTAATGTTTGCCCTTTTAAACTATGACTGATCAGTGTGTGTAGCAATATATGCTTCAGGGCATTATTAAAAACAACAATCAGTAGAGCTGAACAGCTGTGTGTGGTCAGAGAAGGAGACACCCCAAAAGACCCATACCCAAACCGCTGTCATTCCAGGGTAACTAAGGAACAAGAAGATTCATATTTGGGGGGCAGGTTTCACAAGAATAATTCAGCTAGTCACTAAAGAAACAATCAAACAACAGTAACAAGCCAGGGGCAGGAGGAGGACAGAGGGCAATACTAAAAGTTGCTACAATATATTATTTTAACACTAAGTTTCCAACAAAAATTATGAGACTCCAAAAGTCACAAAGAAGGAAAACATGACCTGTACGTGAGCAAAAAAACAGGCAAGAAAAGTGCCTGTGAGAGACACCAAATTTAATAAGACTTCAAAGTAGCCATTATGAATATGTTCAAAGAAGTAAAGGATATTACGATTAAAGCAGAAAAGCAAGGTATAATGACAATTTCACATCAAACAGAGAATATCAATAAAGAGCTAGAAATTATTTTTTAAAGAACCAAGGAGAAATTCTTGAGATAAAAGGTAAAACTGAAATGAAAAATTCACAAGAGGGACTCAAAAGAAGGAAGAAATAGTGAAACTGAAGGCAGTTCACAGGAATTATGTCATCAATTCGAAAAGCAGACAAGAGACAGAACAAAGAAAAAACAATGTCAGAGAAATGAGGGACACCAACATATCAATGAGAATACCAGGAGGAGAGAAGAGGAAAAAGGGGAACAGGTGATGAAGCAGAAAAAATATTCAAAGAAATAACTGCTGAAAACTTATGAAAAACATTAATCTATACTTTTAGGAAGCTCAACAAATTGCAGGTAGGATGAAGGTAGAGATCTACAAATATTGTACAGTAAAAGCATTGAAACCTGAAGACAAGGGCAAAATCTTGAACAGCAAGAAAGATTAAATGCTGGCTTCTTGGCAGAAACAATGGAAGTCAGAAGGCAGTGAGAAAACAGTCAAAGTACAAAAAACAAACACACACATAAAACCAGAAAGCCTCAAATGAGAATTCTATATCCAGCAGTTATCTTTCAAAAATGAAGGTGAAATAAAGATATTCCCAGATACACCAAAAACTAAGAGAATTTGTTGCCAACAGACTTACTTTGCAAGAAATATTAAAAGAAATTCCTTAAGCTGAAAGCAAGTGAAACCAGGAAGTAATTCAAATATATATAAAGAAACAAAAGTGCTCTAGCAAAGGAAATTATGTAATTATAAAGGATAGTTTAAGTATGTATTTCTTCTCACTTGATTTAAAAAGCAATTTTATAAAACAGCGTGTATAAAATGTATTGTCAAGCCTATAGAGAAACACAACGTATGCAACATACATATGCAACATAGTTGCCAAGCACAGCACAGAGGAGGTGGGTGGGAGCAAAGCCACATTGAACTATAAGGAAATGACCTCAAATTCAGGGGAATAAATAGAGAACCAGAAATGATAAAGTTAACACAGCAAAAGCAATATATACATGCTCATTTTTCTCCACTTCTTTAAGAGATAAATTTATAGAAAGCAATAATTATAACAATGTATTATGGGGTATGTAACACTTGCAATATCTATGTATAATAAAAATACCACAAAGAGAAGCAGAGATCTACATAGGGGGAAAATTTCTATAACTCACTGGAATTAGGTTACTATCAATCTTAAACTGACTATGATAAATTAGGCTATACATGGTAAAGCCTACAGCAACCATTAACGAAATATGTAAGTACAATGAGAAAAATCGTTAATGAAATTAAAATGCTGTATTACAAATTAAGATGATATATTATTAATTTAATTCAAAAGAAAGCAGTAAAGGAGGGATAAAGGACATGAGACAGAAAACAAAATATAAAATGGCAGGCATAAATTTATTATGTCAATAATAATATAAAATGTGAATGGATTATATATATATTCATCAAAAGGTAGGTTCTGTCAGATTACATTTAAAACAATACAAGAGCCATTATGCAATGTCTCTAGCTGACACACTTTACACTTAAAGATACAAAAATACAAAGAAATTGAAAGTTAAAAGGTGGAAAAGGTCTCATGCAAACAACCACCACAAGAAAGCTGGAGTGACTATACTAATATTAGACAAAATTAGCTTTAAAACAAAAGACGCTATTAGAAATAGAGAAATTTCTTAAGGATAAATGAGTCAATCCATTAGGAAGGTATAATAATTATAAACATACATTCACTTAAACAACAGAAACAAGAGAGGGCCAAAAGAGAAGTAAAAATGGACAGAAAATGAAAGGAGAAACAGATAATCCAATGCTAATAATTCCAAGTTTCAATTAACTTCAATTATTTCCACAAAACAACTAGGAAGAAAATCAGTAAGGAAGTAAAAGACCTGAATAACACTATAAATGAATTAGATCTAACAGACATCCACAGAACACTTCATCCAACAGAAGCACTCTTCTCAAGTGCACATGGAATACTCTTCATGATAGATCATATCCTACGATGTGAAACAAATTTCAATAAATTAAACAAAACAGAAATAACAAAACTTTCTGATCACAATGAACTGAAACAAGAAATCACTTATAGGAGTAAACTGGGAAATTCATAAATACCTGGAAATTAAACAACATACTCCTAAAGAATCAGTAGGTCAAGGAAAAAATCAAAAGACACTGAGATGAAGGAAAACAAAAACACAACATACCAAAACTTGGGCCATACACATAAACTGATGCTCAGAGGAAAACTTAAAGCTGTAAATACCTATATTTAAAAAGATCTTACCTCAAGCATGTCAGAATGGCTATCATCCAAAAGACAATAACAAATAACAAATGTGGAGAAAAGGGAGCCTTCATGCACTGTTGTTGGGAATGTAAATTTGTATAGCTGCGATGGAAAACAGTATGGATACTCCTCAAAAACTTAAAAATAGAATGACCCTAAGCCCTGGAATGCCACTCCTAGGTATTTAACCAAAGAGAATGAAACACTAATTAGAAAAGACACAAACACCTTATGTTAACTGTATCATTATTCACAACAGCCAAGATACAGAAGCCACCACAATGCCCATCAATAGATGAGTGGATCAAATCTATATATATATATATGAATATGTGTATACACACACAAATATAATATTACTCAGTCATCAAAAGGAAAGGAATCTTGCCATTTGTGACAATCCAGATGGACCTCGGTGGTACCACGCTAAATGAAACAAGTCAGAAAAAGACAAATACTGAATGCTTTTACTTATATGAGGAATCAAAAAAAGTAAAAAAATTAACAAACATAACAAAATAGAAACATAGTTATAGATAAAGAGAACAAAGGGGTGGCTGCCAGAGTGGGAGAGGGGAAAATGAGGCAAGGGAGACTGAGAGGCACAAGCTTCCAGTTAAAAAAGTAAATGGGTCAAGGGGATGGAATATTCAATGTGAGGAATATGGTCAATAGCTATGCAATAATTTTGTACAGTGATATATCATAGAATTGTGATTATTGTGAAATGTACAGAAACTGTTCAGTCACTTAGCCTCATCTGGCTCTCTGCAACCCTATGGACTGTGCACACCAGGCTTCCCTGTCCTTCACCATTACCAGGAATTTACTCAAACTCATGTCCACTGAATTAGTGATGTCATCCAACCATCTCCTCCTCTGTCGCCCTCTTCTCTTCCTACCCTCAATTTTTCCCAGCACCAGGGTCTTTTCCAGGGAGTCAGCTCTCCACATCAGGTGGCCGAAGTATTGGTGCACCAGCATCAATCCTTTCAATGAATATTCAGGGTTGATTAACTTTAGGATTGAATGGTCTAATCTCCTTGCAGTCCAAGGCACAACCACAGTTAGAAAACATCAATTCTTCCGCACTCAGACTTCTTTATGGTCCAACTCTCATATCCAAACATGACTACAGGAAAAACCATAGCTTTGACTATACAGACCTTGATTCACTATATTGTAAAACAGGAACTAACATATAGTGTTGTAGGTCAATTATACCTCAAAAGCAAACAAACTCACAGAAAAAAAGAGATCAAATTTGTGGTTACCAGAGGATGGGGAAATGGATCAAAGCAGTCAGAAGGTATAAACTTCCAGTTCTAAGATAACTAAGTACTAGGATGTAATACATGATAAATATAATTAACACTGCTACATGTTATATATGAAAATTGTTGACAGTAAATCCTAAGAATCCTCATTGCAAGGAAATTTTTTTCCTATTTAATTTTACAGCTATATAAGATGATGTTCACTCAACTTATTATGATAACCTTTTCATGACATATTAAGCCATATTATTATGCTGTACACTTTACATTTATACAGTGCTGTATGTCAATTATATCTCAGCAAAACTGGAAGGAGAAAAGATCATAAATAACCTAACTTTTCATCTTAAGACAATGAAAACAGCAAATTAAATCTGAAATAAAGTAAGCAGAAGAAAGAAAATAATAAAGAAAAGAGCAGAAACTAATGAATTAGAGAATACAAAAACAGTAAGCAAAGAAAAAAATGAATGGAACCAAAAGCTAATTCTTTGAAAAGGTCAACTAAACTTACAGCTGTTAGAGGGACTAACAAAGAAAAAGGAGAGAGAGAGAGAAGACTCAAATTACTAGAATCAGAAATGAAAAAGGGAACATCACTACCAACCTCACAGAAATAAAAACGATTATATGGGAATACCAAGAACAACTGTATGCCAATTACTTAAAAACTAGCAGATGAACAAATTCTTAGAAATATACAAAGTACCAAGCTGACTCAAGAACAAGATACAATTCAAAACAAGTAAACAGGATGAATTAGCAGTCAAAAAAGTATTCACAAGAAAAGCCCAGGATCAGTGAGCTTCACAGGTTCACAAACACTTTTAAAAATTAATACCAGTTCTTCACACTCTTTCAAAAAAAATCAAACTGGAGAGAAGACTTCCCAATGAATATTCTTCCCAATGAACATCCTTCCAATAAATATCTGGGGTTGACTTCATGTCAATCCCCAAGTAAATCAACTCTGAATATTCAATGGAAGTACTGATGCTGAAGCTGAAGCTCCAAAACTTTGGCCATCTGATGCAAAGAGCTGACTTTTGAAAAGACCCTGATGCTGGGAAAGACTGAAGGCAAAAGGAGAAGGCGGCAGCAGAGGACGATCTCTGTTGAGATACTATCACTAGTTCAATGGACATGAATTTGAGCAAACTCCAGGAGATAGTGAAGGACAGAGGAGTCTGGCATGCTGCAGTTCACAGGGTTGCAGAGTCAGACATGACTTAGTGACTGAACACCACCACAAACTCTTTCAAAAAATGTTCTGGACAAGAAAACTTCCCAACTCATTCCAAGAAGCCAATAATACCCTTGCCAAAACCAAAGAAATTATAAGAAAACCACAAACTGATATCACTCATGGACATGGATGTAAAAATGCCCAACAAAATAGTGAAAAAACAAATCCAGGAATATATAAACAGAATTACATAGCATGACCAAGTTGTATTTATCCTGTAAATGCAAAAGTACTTTAACATCTGACAATCAGTTAATGTAATATAATATACTGATATAATAAAAAAACAAAACTACATGATCATCTCAACAGATGAAGAAAAGCATCCGACACCATCAAACATGCTTTCATACTGGGTGAGCTGGAAGACTCATACGCCCAAATGTTAAAAGTTACCACAAAGCCAAAGTCATCAACACAGTGTGGTATTGGTATAGAGACAGACATATAGATCACTGAAATAGAACTGAGTCTAGAAATAAATCTATATGTCTGTGATCAACTGATTTTTGACAAGGGTGCCAAAACTATTCAATGAATGAGGAAGGAATAGTTTTTTAACAAATGGTGTTAGATGAACCCTTACTTCACATCATTTACAAAAATTAACCCCCAAATGGACAAAAGACCTAAATGTAACAACAAAAACTATAAACCTCTTATAGGAAAACATCAGATTTGAGACATCAGATATGGCAATGGATTCTTAGATATGACACCAAAAGCAGAAGTATCCAAAAATAAGACTGGACTTCACAATTAAACACTTTTCTGCTTCAAAGGATACTAAAAAAAGAAAGTGAAAAGACAACTCACAGACTGAAAAAAAAATTTATTTCAAATCATATCACTGATAAGGAACCTGTATCAAGAATATATAAAGAACTACTCATACTATAATTCAATAATAAAAACAAATAATTAAAATGAACATGAGATCTTAATAGAGAATTCTCTGAAGACGACACACAAATGCCCAATAGTACACACACAGAAGCATACTCTACACTATTTGTCATCATGGAAATGCAAATCAAAAACAAAAACTTGTGTAAGTATTTGCGTGCGTGCCTGCTTAGTTGCTAAGTTGTGTCTGATTCGTTGTGGCCCCATGGACTGTAGCCAGCCAGGATTCTCTGTCCAGGGGATTTTCCAGGCAAGAACACTGGAGTGGGATGCCATTCCATAAATCCAGGGGATCTTCCTGACCCAAGGATCACACCTGTGTCTCCTGTACTGCAGGCAGACTCTTTACAGCTGCTGAGCCACTGAGGAAGCCCATACATAACACAGATAAGAATATTTATAGTAGCATAACAGCCAACAGATGGAGAAATTCCAGTCCACCAACTGATGAATGGGTAAGCAAAATCCTGTTTTATCTATAAAATGGAATATTCTGTTCAGTAAAAAGAATGAAATACTGACATATGCAATAGCACAGATAAACTTTGAAAACATACAAAGTGGATGAAATCAGTCACAAAAACCACAGATTATGTGCTTCCCTTTACATGAATGTCTAGAATAGGCAAAACTGTAGACAGAAATTAGTTCAGTTGTTGCCTCAAGCTGGGAGGGATGAGGGAGTGATGGCTAAAAAATAGAGAATTTGTTGTCAGGGGAATAAAATTGTTCTAAAATTGTGGTGATGGATGTACAACTCTGTGAATACATTAAAAACCATTGAAATGTATAGCTTAAATGAGTGAATCATATGGTATGTAAGTTTTACAGCAATATAGTTGTTATAAAATTTTACAAAATAAATGAAAAAAGAAAACCATTAAGACAAAGTATAAGACACATGGTAAAGAACCACTGAAATCCCATTCCTAGAATGGTTCTATTCAATTCCTTTCATAACAATATTATATCTCAACTCTTGGGTCAGAAAGCTAGTGATGTTCCAACAGTCAAAGCACTCAGTCAATGGCTTGGTTTTAACTAACATCCTACGTGCCTTCATTACATGTAACTGTTCATTACATCTTAGTTATTATTATACTAGTCTCCACGGAGTTGGGTGGTGGCAACAGAGCATTTACCTTCCTTCTCCTTCCCTACAATTAGGACAGGAACAGGCAACTCTTCGAAGTCTCTTGCCAGGCTGCACTTCTTGATCAGAAGCCTGCTGGCCTTGCTGCAAATGCACTTGTGTGAGTTGGTCAGGACTAACAGCACCTATCGTTGCATTAGCAATTCCTCCAACTGCTACAGTTACAGGAGCTATGGTAGCTTGTTGGACTTTCACTCCATCTTGTCCTTGCTGCTGACCTAAAAATGAGAGGGGGGAAAAGAGTATTACAATGTTTTATATTCCTAAAAAAAGGATTAAAAAGATTTCCATATGGACACTTAAAAACTATGATATTTATTTTAACAGATAATCTGTGTAAAGTACAAAAGCAAAAGTGTTAATGATTTATACTATGTCAATCCCCCTAAAATTTAATATTATAACCTTAGCAGCTCAGGCTGCCTCTATATCTGGTTGATGGGACCATACGTAAGTCATTAAATCCTCTTGGGGCTTAATTTCTCCATCTACAAAATGAAGACTAATAATCCTCGCAACTTACCTACCTCACAGAATTGTTGTGAGGATCTATGTGATGCAAGATCCTTGGATGAAAGATGTTACATAAATAGAAAGTATTATTATTACCATTTTCACAGTCAGCAACATACCTCATTCACTCCATGAAATCACAAGAGTAAAAAGTAACTGAACAAAGGATTTAGTTTTATGGACATTTCTCATTCCTAAATACCTTAAGCAAACAACTCTTTATTGATGAGTCTTTTTATTGATGAGTCTTTTTATTAAGTAGTTATTAACTAAATGCAAAACCATGCATGATTATTAGATTCTATCACTAAAACCACAGATTTTTCTCTGGTGCTCAAACAAATTGAGCTCATTCCCTTCTTAGGGCCTTTGCACACACTCTCCAGTCTGGGCCAAGATGCCTCTGCACCCAGATCTTTGCACAACTGACTCCTTAGTAACAGTCTGATCATAGTTCAAATCTCTCCTCTTTAGAAAATGCCATTCCTGACCACAACATCTAAAATAGCTTCCCCTCAGTCTGTTTCTGTTTCATCATCAAGTTTTGTCTTATTTAAATTATCATGTCTTTTATTATTTTTTCTGTCTTCACCTCACTCCTGGATGTTACAGGTGACGGGAACAGAAATCCTGCCTGTTATGTTCACATAAAATATGTTCACATAACATATGTTATGTATCCTCAGATGTAGGACAGAGCCCAACACACAGCAGCCACTAAACTGTTGTTCAATTCCTGAGTTGTGTCTGACTCTTTGCGACCCCATGGACTGCAGCATGCCAGGCCTCTCTGTCTCTGACCATCTCCTCGAGTTTGCCCAGGTTCCTGCCCATTCCAGCCGTGATGCCATTCCAGCCATCTCATCCTCTGTCGTCCCCTTCTACTGCCCTCAATCTTTCCCAGCATCAGGGACTTTTCCAGTAAGTCAGCTATTTGCATCAGATGAACAAAATACTGGTCAATTTAACATAAGCCACTCAATAACATAAGCTTAACGAAGAACATTTTAAAAGAAGAAAACATTTTAATGCCATTCTGATCATACCACTTCCATGCTCAATAAAACTCTCATTTATTCCCCACTGACCAGTCTGCCATTCAAAGGACTCTACCACAGGGACTTGGCTCCTAACTCACTAATTTCTTCCTAATGGCCAAATCCAAAGTGCACTGTCTCAATGCATATAAGTAAGACTGCACTGCTGCATGTTACACCACTGACCACGTCATCCTTAAAACTTGGCTGTTGGAGCTAGGTCCCTACACCTTCAGAAGCTTGTCCTCTGTTAGCTCTCCCTAGCAGCACTTAAACCTAAGCTGACATCACATTCTTAACAGATTTACCTACACTCCTTTATTCCTCACTGCCCATTCTCTTCTTAAACTACTGAAATTAGGTGTCTGACCCATCGCTCTGCTAAAATGATGATGGAACGAACAATTTCTCTGACGGTAGACCCCAAATACTCTTCCCTTTGTTCTTATTTCACCACTGGAGCACCTGCAGCTGCTAATCCCACCCTCTTCTTGAAATGCTCTCCTCGTGCTTCTCTGATTCTACTCACCACTGGCGTTCCTCTGACTTCTCTAACAATTCCCACATAATTCCAACTTCTCATTCTAACTTGCTCCTCTGGTTACTCACCCACTTTCATAATTTTTACTACTATCTATAAGCTGATGTCTCCTAAAACTGTACATTTATGCTCAAATACCTCTCATGAGTATCATAATCTTGTTGTCTGCCAAGGAACATTTCCACCCAGATTTCTCACAGGCAGTCCTTCTAGGAATGAGACAGGTTATCCCACAAAAATGGTGGTCCAATCTACCATTTTCTCTTGCTTGACTATCACAACAGCTTCCTAACTGCTCTCCTGATCACCACTGTTCTCTATAAGTGCATCTTAACACAGTTTCCAGAACCATTCACTGTAATAGGAGTACTCTGTAATAGTCAAAAAGAATGAAAATCTTTATGTACTAACCCAAATAAACCTCTAAAAATATATAGCTGAATTAAAGGAAGTTACTTGATTTTTACATTCAGTTCAGTTCAGTTGCTCAGTTGTGTCCGACTCTTTATTTCCTACACTGATTTTTACACTCACAAATAAATTGGAAAAAGTCTGAAACGATATATAACAAATTGATTAAGAGTGCTTTCTTCTAAAAGGGCATCTGAGATTGGAGTGTAGTTAGCAGGAGTGTTGGTCTTACTTAAACTAGATGCACTTTTTTTTAAACAAAGAAAATGTTTCCATATATTACTAACATATTAAAAACTAATTTTAAAGGAAAAATCCTGCTAGTAATTAACAGACCCAATCTGGAACTTCATTATTGCCTTCATCTGCATTTATTTGATTCCCAATAGAACTGAACATGTTTTTCAAATACATATTGGCCATTTGAATATCCTTTCTGAATTGTGTGTTCCTATCCTTTGCCGTTTATCTACTATGGCTTTTTTCCTTTTGTGTAGCTTCTTAATAAAGGAGCCTCTTTGTTTTGCTTAAAATATTTTCTATGATGTATAAATTTTAACCACACACATTAAAAACAAAGGACATAAGGCTTGGTCAAGCCTTGTGAAGTCAGCTATAAATGACATTTTAAAAAACACTGATGCCTTCACAACAGTTAAACACAATAGGAGCACATGGGGGAAAGTAGAAATGGTAAAAGATGAGGTACAACCTTACTGCCCATTTCTTTGGACTGTACTGATTTGATTCTTTTAGTATTTCATACCATCCCTTTGAGGGAAAGAGGACAGAAAATATTTTTGTTTTATAAATGAGAATATAATCTAATTGGTCCTTATTTCTTCTTAGGGGAAAAATAATTTGTCAACTTTTGTGTTTTTTTTTTTTTTTTACAGTGAGTGATAGGTAACATTACTGTGTAGGTAAAATAGACCTATACTTTTGAAAAATAAAAGAAGTCCCAATTATCTTATCTGTAAAAAAAATTAATCCAACTACCAATACATTGAAAATGATCTATTTAATAGCAATCAATAATAATTTAATAATAATGAAGAAGCAGGTTCAAAATACCATTTTAAGTACATGTGTCTCATAACTATGTTTTTACACATAGTCTAGGATGTAAGATTATCTACTAGAATTGATCAGGAAAAATAAAAATTGTTGACTTCTGTACTATAAAACTTGCTGTGGAGGGCTAGATGGACTGCTTACTGTTCTGAATAACTTCAAAAGGTTTCTTAAATCAGCCTATTTTTGCTTATTTTCTCTACAAATTAAACTTACAGTCCGTCTAAACAAAAGCCTCTGAAGGAAAGGAGGTATGTCTCCTTACATTGATGCAAATAATTTTCAGCAGCTACACTCTGAAACAGGGTTTATTATAATAAAACAGACAAGAAGGCTGTGCATTCCTAAACATAAAAAGATAACCAGGTATGTCTATGGTTGAGGAGGTGGGGTAGAGATGGAGAAAAGAAATGGGAAGTGACTGCTAATGTGTCACGGGTTTCTCTGAGGTTATGAAAATGTCTAAAATTATATCACGGTGATGGATGCAGTTCTTTGAATACATACTCTAAAAGCCACTGAATGTAAACTTTAGATGCCTGTACTATACGATATATGAATCAAACATCAATAAAGCTGTTAAAAATTAAAAATTCTACTATTGTTGGTTTTAAGTCTGTTTAAACTAGTTGATTCTCACTTGGCAGTATTTTTATCTTACAGGGGATATTTGGTAACGTCAAAAGATATTTTTAGATATCTCTCCCATCAGGAAGCTTCCACATGCCTCTCATCCATCAAAGGGCAGAATGAAAACCACAATCACAGAAAACTAACTAAACTGATCACAGCCTTGTCTAACTCAATAAAACTATAAGCCATGCCATATAGGGCCATCCAAGACAGATGGGTCATGGTGGAGAGTTCTGACAAAACGTGGTCCACTGGAAAAGGGAATGGCAAACCACTTGAGTATTCTTGCCTTGCAAATCCCATGAACAGTATGAAAAGGCAAAGATATGCCACTGAAAGATGAAGGTTGGAAGGTGCCCAATATGCTACTGGAGAAGAGTGGAGAAATAATTCCAGAAAGAATGAAGAGACGGAGCCAAAGTGAAAACACCACCCAGTTGTGGATGTGATTGGTGATGGAAGTTAATTCCAGTGCAGTAAAGAACAATATTGCTTAGGAACCTGGAGTGTTACATCCATGAATCAAGGTAAATTGGAAGTGGTCAAACAGGAGATGGCAAGAGAGAACATCGACATTCTAGTAATCAGTAAACTAAAATGGATTGGAACAGGCGAATTTAACTCAGATGACCATTATATCTACTACTGTGGGCAAGGATCCCTTAGAATAAATGGAGTAGTCCTCACAGTCAATAAGAGTTCGAAATGCAGTAATTGGGTACAATCTCAAAAATAACAGAACAATCTCTGTTGGTTTCCAATAGTATCACAGTAATCCAAGTCTATGCCCCAACCACTAATGCCAAAGAGGCTGAAGTGGGTGAAGGGTTCTATGATGACCTCCAAGACCTGATAGAACTAACACCAAAAAACGATGTCCTTTTTCATCACAGGGGACTGGAATGCAAAAGTAGGAAGTCAAGAGATAACTGGAGTAATAGGCATGTTTGACCTTGGAGTACAAAATGAAGCAGGGCAAAGGCTAACAGTTTTGCCAAGAGCAAAAAAAGTTATGACCAACCTATAGAGCATATTAAAAAGCAGAGACATTACTTTGTCAACAAAGGTCTGTTTTTTCAAGGCTATGGTTTTTCCAGTGGTCATGTATAGATGTGAGAGTTGGACTATAAAGAAAGCTGAGCGCCGAAGAATTGATGCTTTTGAACTGTGGTATTGGAGAAGACTCTTGAGAGCTCCTTGGACTGCAAGGAGGTCCAACCAGTCCATCCTAAAGGAGATCAGTCCTGAATGTTCACTGGAAGAACTGATGTTGAATCTGAAACTCCAGTACTTTTGACCACCTGATGCAAAGAGCTGACTCATTTGAAAAGACCCTGATGTTGGGAAAGATTGAGGGCAGGAGGAGAAGGGGATGACAGAGGGTGAGATGGTTGGATGGCATCACCGACTCAATGGACATGGGTTTGGGTAAACTCTGGGAGTTGGTGATGGACAGGGAGGCCTGGCATATTGGGGTTCATGGGGTCACAAAGAGTTGGACACATGAGCAACTGAACTGAATTGACACCAGGAAAAGAAGATTAAGAGTATTCTAGTAACTGGAAAGATTTCTCTCTTAGCGTATACTTAAAACAAAACAAAACAGTATTTGAGTTTATAAGTCAGTCCTGTGAATCCTAAGTTTACGCATCAATTTCTCTAGAATCAGAACCTGAAAACCCTCCTGAAATTGCAAAGCTATAAGCTAAGTCATAGATCTATTTTTCTATCAAAGAACACTTTAGGAAGCCCTACCCTAGAAGAGGAAAATTACTACACCATCTTAAATAAGTGTATATACATACTTCAGTAATTCATTAATAATAAGTACATTTCTCTTTAAATGTTAGTTATTTCTATGTACCCTGTCCCTTATCTAGACTAACAGGGCCACTCTTTCAACTCCTTGTCTATATAAGGAAAAGTTTATGCTGTAGAAACCCTTCCCAGTAAGCAAGCAACTGACCCCAGAAGGAATGGAGTATTTTCTTTAAACAGAATCTATTTCTTTAAGAAAAATTCTCATTTTCCCTCATTCCACTCATTCTTTATTGAAACATACTAATGTAAGAGGGTGGTGGAAAAAGTCAAAGGAAAACTGGACTACTTCTATATGGAATGTTAATAGTTTTTAAAGATGTAAAACTTTTTTCAGTCCTTCCGAGGTAACAGAATCACTACAGGTAGGCCTGAACTGATAGGATCTCTATCACAAACTTTATCCCACATTAGGCTCTCACCTCCTGAAAACAAAACATATTAGTCTTAATAACCTGAAAAATCTGCAACTGGAAACCTGAGGACAGGAAAAAGAGTGCACAATCAAATCTGAGTCTCGGGAAAACGCTGGAATGTCAAGTATGTGACAGAGAAGCTAGAGGCAGACAAGCCAGTTAAGAAGAACCTATTTACCTTCTAGATGATGAACACAGAAAGAACTCAATATAAGAAAAATAATTATAAAATATAAAACATATAAAAATATATAGATATACAAAATATTAAAAATATAAAATATTTAAAAAATAGTAACAAAAAATGGTTGCTATCACTTAGTGAAAACTCTCCTGTGCTCTAAAGTGTTAGTCGCTCAGTTGTGTCCAACTCTTTGCAACCCCATGGACTGTATGTAGCCTGCCAGACTCCTCCAACCATGGCATTTTCCAGGCAAGAGTATTGGAGTGGGTTGCCATTTCCTTCTCCAGGGGATCTTCCCAACCCAGGGATCGAACCCAGGTCTCCCACACTGCAGGCAGACTCTTTACCAACTGAGCCACCAGGGAAGCCTAAGGACTGTGCTCTCTCTAAGCACTGTGCAAACCACTTTATATTTATTATCTCATTAAAGTAACATGATTATTACCATTTTACAGATGTGGACATCTTATCCAGAAAAACACTTGATTGGCATCTAGGTGGTAAAACCAAAATGTGAATCAATGTCTGTCTAATTCTAAAGTTCAGGCATAAAGCTACAAACCTTAGTGATTTTAGCCACACTACATCACTACAAACTCTGGCTAAGATTAAGTCGGTCCTTAAGAATCCTGGTCTGGGTCACAAGGAAGAGAATGAGCCCATCAACTGAGATAAAGGAATTAAGAAGGGAAGCAGGCCAGGAAAGGAAAATCAGTTCTATGCTCAAGGCATCTCCTACAAGCAGAACCTCAGCTCCAACTCTGTGATCAATTAGAACTGCTCTATGTCCAAGTCAAGTTCCATATGCTTCTTCTCTCATTGATTAACCTGCCATTTTCACTCCCCAAATTGTGAACTTCAACCTCATCCTCACCTTGTTTTCTAGTAATCTGACTGGAAAAAACACTGGAAAATTCAGCAACCTTTTCTGGCTTCATTTGGCATCCTTTGCCAATTATCTCTTGCCTCTTCGAACTTGTCATGTCCGTTGGTTATTCCCGTCAGAAATACCTCTGAAAACAATCTGGTGTTTTCTACTGCCTCAGAAATCATCTCTCTTCTCTCTCTCCAGGCTTTTCCTCTCCACTAGTTGTATATTCCTAGTGAACCAATCTCCTTGAAATCAGATTAGTCTCCTCCCATCCAAGCCCATAGTGTGCAACCTAAAATGTGTATTTGACCACGGTATTCTTCTTAAGGTCCCCTGAAAGCTCCTCCAAGCTTTTAAGTGCTGTATCATGACAAGGGAAGAATCTCCATGTCCTGGAATTTGCCACCATGACCAGTGCACATAAACTCTTGGTACGAACACATAAAAAACCACCTGGGTTTCCTGGTCACATCATGCTATTACATGACTCTGACCTTTTGCCTGGAATAGCCTTTCTTTGCCAACCTGGCCACTTTCTTGTCATCCTATACCACTTCCTTGAGAAACATTTCTTGCCAATTCTCTCACTGGATTATACAGTACATTATCTGCAGGGGATGCTCCACAGTAAGAACAGATACTGCAAGGAGGAGCCCAAGCACTGCAACGAAGAGTAGCCCCTGCTCACCGCAATTAAAAGCATGAGCAGCAATGAAGACCCAGCACAGCCCAAATTAAAAAGTTAAAAAAAAGTTTCAAGCACGAAATCCAATGAACTTATATCAACACTCCCTCTCCAAGTCACCTTTTCAATATTCGACATTCTGAGATTCCTCTTAGTTGCTGCCATACAATCTTGTCCTCTTCCTATCTCCCTGACTGATCTCACTTCTCGACTCAACTTTCTTCTTTGTCCCCAGAAGACTGAGTGTAAACGTAAGGCTAGTTCTCATTCTACTGCACTTCAAACTCAAAACTGTTTCCCTCATCAATTTCACATATTGCCATAACTTCAACTACCATCTCTATGTAGAATACTCTCCCCAAATCCAGAATGACAACTATGATCCCTCTTCTCAGATCCAATCTCCAAATATAAACTCGACATCTCCAATGGAATACTGTACTTTTAACAATCTTAACAACAAAACTCAAGTTCATCACTTTGTTTTTCTCAATGTCACTTTCTTTCAATGGTGTAATCATTTTCATGGTCAACTGGGCTCAAATTCTCAAGAATTACCTTAAACTTATTATTTATTCTCTATATTCATGCATTACATCCTGTCAATTGTTCTCTTCAAGTCTCCTGAACCACATTTTACACCCAAGTTCAGATTTCCCATCACTGATATCAGAACTACCTATATGGTCCCAAAATTGGCTTTCCAGTTTTTCCAATGTCTGCTAGATAATAAAACTAAAATAACTTCATAAATGAAACTTCCTCTATCCCTCCAAAAATTAACACATTCACACACTGTTTCAGTGACTTGTCCAATCTTTGGTCTGACATTCTCAGTCTATAACCAAACTTCTACCAACCTTGCCAAGTGCACCTTCTACCATTTTCCTCAAAACCTTCACTAAGAATCTTTACCAATTCTTTCTTAAGTAGGTAAATCACATTTCCACTTCTTCTCTTCTGCCCCGGCTGTTTCTTTGGCCCATAATGCATTCCTTCTTACTTCACACTTTAGGGAGAACTTTCCCTTCCTTCAAAAAACATTTCAAGCTTCCTAGGCTTCAGTTCAGTTCAGTCGCTCAGTCGTGCCATGGACTGCAATACACCAGGCCTCCCTGTCTTCATCAACTTCCGGAGTTTACCCAAACTCATACCCATTAAGTTGGTGATGCCATCCAATCATCTCATCCTCTGTTGTCCCCTTCTCCTCCTGTCTTCAGTCTTTCCCAGCATCAGGGTCTTTTCCAATCAGTCAGCTCTTTGCATCAGGTGGCCAAAGTACTGGAGTTTCACTTCAACATCAGTCCTTCCAATGAACATTCAGCAATGATTTCCTTTAGGATGGACTGGTTGGATCTCCTTGCAGTCCAAGGGACTCTCAAGAGTCTTCTCCAACACCACAGGTTGAAAGCATCAATTCTCTGGTGCTCAGCTTTCTTTATAGTCCAACTCTCACATTGATACATGACCACTGGAAAAGCCATAGCTTTGACTAGACAGATCTTTGTTGGCAAAGTAATGTCTCTGCTTTTAATACGCTGTCTAGATTGGTCATAGCTTTTCTTCCAAGGAGAAAGTGTCTTTTAATTTCATGGCTACAGTCACCATCCACAGTGATTTTGGAGTCCAAAAACAAAGTTTGCCACTGTTTCCCCATCTATTTCCCATGAAATGATGGAACCAGATGCCACGATCCTGGTTTTCTGAATGTTGAGCTTTAAGCCAACTTTTTCACTCTCCTCTTTCACTTTCATCAAGCGGCTTTTTAGTTCCTCTTCACTTTCTGCCATAAGGGTGGTGTCATCTGCATACCTGAGGTTATTGATATTTCTCCTGGCAACCTTGATTCCAGCTTGTGCTTCATCCAGCCCAGCGTTTCTCTGCATATAAGTTAAATAAGCAGGGTGACAATATACAGCCTTGATGTACTCATTTTCCTATCTGGAACCAGTCTGTTGTTCCATGTCCAGTTCTAACTGTTGCTTCCTGGCCTGCATACAGATTTCTCAAGAGGCAGATCAGGTGGTCTGGTATTCCCATCTCTTTCAGAATTTTCCACAGTTTGTGGTGATCCACACAGTCAAAGGCTTTGGCATAGTCAAGAAAGCAGAAATAGATGTTCTTCTGGAACTATCTTGCTTTTTAGATGATCCAGCGGATGTTGGCAATTTGATCTCTGGTTCCTCTGCCTTTTCTAAACCAGCTTGAACATCTGAAGTTCCCGGTTCATGTATTGCTGAAACCTGGCTTGGAGAATTTTGAGCATTGCTTTACTAGCATGTGAGATGAGTGCAATTGTGCCGTAGTTTGAGCATTCTTTGGCATTGCCTTTCTTTGGGATTGGAATGAAAACTGACCTTTTCCAGTCCTGTGGCCACTACTGAGTTTTCCAAATTTGCTGGCATATTGAGTGTAGCACTTTCACAGCATCATCTTTCAGGATTTGAAATAGCTCAACTGGAATTTCATCACCTCCACTAGCTTTGTTCATAGTGATGCTTAATAAGGCCCACTTGACTTCACATTCCAGATGTCTGGCTCTAGGTGAGTGAGTGATCACACCATCGAGATTATCTGGGTCATGAAGATCTTTTTGTACAGTTCTTCTATGTATTCTTGCCACCTCTTAATATCTGCTGCTTCTGTTAGGTCCATACCATTTCTGTCCTTTATTGTGCCCATCTTTGCATGAAAAATTCCCTTGAAAAGCCTTTATTTCCATCTTGTCTCTCAGTGACATCCTCCAACTTTTAATTTCAATGTAACTACCTCTTATCATTTAGCTTAATTTTACTATGTGCCACTATTTATTATTCCTATGCACCATCTATAATTTTAATAAATATTCTGTCTCCTCATAGAACAGAAGGTTTTTTTGAAGGCAGGGACTATGTCTTATACCACCTTTGATGTTCTAGGAAATTAGCCCTGTGCCTACACTTAGTAGGAAGTTAAGGACTAATCACACAGAAGATATGTAGTTGAGAGATAATAATAAGAAAAAGAGAAATCAGCAACCAAGAATGCTAACAACTCAGTGATAGGAAATAGGAGAAAAAAGTAATCTGAGAGTGGAGAAAACGTGCAAAGGCAATCACAAAAGCAGGCGTTAGTGCACTGGCATCTGAAAAGAGCAAAATTTTCTAACAATGATCAACAAAGTATGGAATTTTTCTGTTTTACACGCAGTTCACCCAAACAAACAATAAACAGGTATTAATAAAATACAGGGTTTAGATTTTAATTATCTTCCCCCACCAATGATATTTATTTTAATAAAGCATGGTATGTCAAAGCAAACTAGCCTGTGTAGGTTGGTGTGGATTCCTAAAACTTTAGAATGGCAAGTCTTTAAAAAAAATTTTTTTTTTCTTTATTTGGCTGCACTGGGTCTTAGTTGTGGCAAGTGAGACCCAGTTCTTGGACCATGAATTGAACCTGAGGCCCCTGTAAGGGGAGCATGGACTCTTAGCCACTGGACTACTAGGAAAGTCCCTTGAATGAGAGCCTTAAATGCACTGAAGTTTACAGTTGATCTGTCCAGGCTGGGAAATACAGAAGTGGCACTCAGCGCTAGCAGGGTACAGTATGCTCTGTCAGTTCTTAGGCTCATGGCTTAAAATAGTTGCGCAGTTCAGGGCCAAAAGAGGCTAGGCCAACACTGTTAGACTGTCATGAATCAGCCTAATCCCATATAGACAGCTATTCTAAGACTCATCTCTAATAGGAAACTGAGCAACCAGGAAAGACCAGCTTTCTACTTACAAGTGTATATAAACCTGCCACAGCTTCTCTAGAACCACAGAGCATATCATTCTAACCAAGTAACAACCATCCTACATCCTCTGAAATGTAATCCAGCCCCATCTTCAGTTGAGGGCAATTCTGTACTAGTTACCTCTTTTCACTTCCAATTAAGATGAGACAAATATGAGCACACCTTCGGAGGAGTAGGGGGAGAATTTTTAAAACTATATTGACTTTCTTGAACTGAAATAACATTTGGCATATTTGTGGGGGAATTAGAACACAGGCAAAGAAAAGGTTCTGTTCGCTTACAAAAATTCAGAGTATGATTAACTTAAAAACTCATTTATAGAAATAAACCTTAAAAGACAGAACTGTTTGCTCATTTGATGGAAGAGACTAACTTAATAATTTAAAGATGTGTGCAGAAAAGGAAATGAATGAGCTCCACTGCAAAATTATAATCAAAGCCTAATTCTTAACAAATGATCTCTGTTTCCTCTTCAAAATAGTTCTAAGAATTAAGTTTATATTGTCCTTTAATTTCTTCACCACAATAAAGCTCCAAAAGGCCATGCATGAATTTACAAGATACCTGTATTTCATTTAAATATTCACAGCTAAGGTGCATCAAGATTATTTCTACACTTAACCATGATATACAGGAATAACTATGAAATAAATTATATAAAGTTAAAGAAAGAACTAATTTAAAAAAACCCAGTGGCTCACATTCATATTCCTATCCCCTTTGTCACATTAGGGAGTTTAATTATTATTTTCTATTTCTACTTTGCTGTCCCTTGGAAAAATTCAATATACATTATCAGCTTGGGCAGACAATGATCTATTCATTACTAAGGGATACTCCTGCCTGCTTACCTCTGATTTTGAAAAGGAAAGGAACATGCAAGTGTTCTTATTTCTAGACCTAGTAAATCCTCTAAAAACAAAGACAGCTTGGAAATAAAACTACATTTAGTTATATTCTTCCAAAGGCCACTAGTAGTTTTGTATTGCTTAAAATTTTTAATTAATAAACAAAGAATTATAAGTGATTTTAATATCCTAAACAACAAAGTGTAAAATTTGGCCAGATTTATCTTATCTGGACTATGGCTGTCCAACGTTTATCTAACATTTTAGTACCAAAAGGAACTATAATGCTAAAACACAAGGAAAAACTGTTTAAGGTAACTTATATTAGCAATTACAATGAATACAAAAACTCAATAATAGAATGTCATTAAATAAAATCAAAAGATTTTACAGCAATACAGAATATTGAGATTTTCACACTACATGACATAATAAAGTATTTTATTCAGTTAACAAAAAAGGCAAAGCATTCTAACAGGTGAAATCCAAAGTTTCTCTATGCTTATTTTTATTACAGTTAAAATGAATATCAGTCCTTGAAACAGTTGACAAATTTTGAAAAATGACCACGTACTATATAAAAAACAAAATCAAGTATTTTAAATACAATTTAAAAAAAAACAGACCTGCATCTACTGAGTCAAATATTTATTAAGCACCAACTATCAGCAGGGGCTTGCTTGGTGGCTCAATGGTAAAGAATCTGTCTGCAAAGCAGATCTGGGTTTGATCCTTGGGTCAGGAAGATCCCCTAGAGAAGGAAATGGCTACCTACTCCAATATTCTTGCCTGGAAAATCACATGGACAGAGAACCCTGACAGGCTACAGTTCTTGGGAGCTGCAAAGTCAGTCGGACACTACAGAGCAACTAACAAGTAGACATCTCAGGCTGTAACTATATGCAAGGCACTGTCTATGCACAGAGGAGGATGCAAAGATAATCAGGTTACTATTAGAAGCACTATAGACAACCATTACTTAGCTCCAACTTACAGCCACATTTTCAATTACAAAAGCTGAATGCTAGGCAATAACAGCATTTCAGAGCTTCTAGCAGATCAGGTGCCAGAGCTGGCAAGAAAAAAGGAGACGGGAAATCTGGTAGGAAGTGGGAAAGAAATTTAAGTCCACGAGTTCCCCAAATGTATCAGGTTATTATTCAATATCATTCCTCCATGATTTAAGGTTGCAGTATATAGACGTTGCTAAGCGCTTTCTCTCAAAATGACAGAATGATCTCTGTTCGTCTCCAAGGCAAACCATTCAATATCGCAGTTATCCAAGTCTATGCCCCAACCAGTAATGCTGAAGAAGCTGAAGTTGAACGGTTTTATGAAGATGTACAAGACCTTTTAGAACTAACACCCCAAAAAGATGTCCTTTTCATTATAGGAGACTGGAATGCAAAAGCAGGAAGTCAAGAAAACCTGGAGTAACAGGCAAATTTGGCCTTGGAATGTGGAATGAAGCAGGGCAAAGAGTTTTGCCAAGAAAATGCACCGGTCATAGCAAACACCCTCTTCCAACAACACGAGAAGACTCTACACATGGACATCACCAGATGGTTAACACTGAGATCAGACTGATTATATTCAATGCAGCCAAAGATGGAGAAGCGCTATACAGTCAACAAAAACAAGACCAGGAGCTGACTGTGGCTCAGATCATGAACTCCTTATTACCAAATTTACACTTAAATTGAAGAAAGTAGGGAAAACCGCTAGCCCATTCAGGTATGACCTAAATCAAATCCCTTATGATTATACAGTGGAAGTGAGAAATAGATTTAAGGGACTAGATCTGATAGATAGAGTGCCTGATGAACTATGGAATAAGGTTCGTGACATTGTACAGGAGACAGGGATCAAGACCATCCCCATGGAAAAGAAATGCAAAAAAGCGAAATGGCTGTCTGGGGAGGCCTTACAAGTAGCTGTGAAGAGAAGAGAGGCGAAAAGCCAAGGAGAAAAGGAAAAATATAGGCATCTGAATGCAGAGTTCCAAAGAATACCAAGAAGAGATAAGAAAGCCTTCTTCAGTGATCAATGCAAAGAAATAGAGGAAAACAACAAAATGGGAAAGACTAGAGATCTCTTCAAGAAAATTAGAGATACAAAGGGAACATTTCATGCAAAGATGGGCTTGATAAAGGACAGAAATGATATGGACCTAACAGAAGCAGAAGATATTAAGAAGAGGTGGCAAGAATACACAGAAGAACTGTACAAAAAAGATCTTCACGACCCAGACAGTCATGATGATGCAATCACCAATCTAGAACCAGACATCTTGGAATGTGAAGTCAAGTGGGCCTTAGAAAGCATCACTATGAACAAAGCTAGTGGAGGTGATGGAATTCCAGGGGAGCTATTTCAAATCCTGAAAGATGATGCTGTGAAAGTGCTGTACTCAATATGCCAGCAAATTTGGAAAACTCAGTAGTGGCCACAGGACTGGAAAAGGTCAGTTTTCATTCCAATTCCAAAGAAAGGCAAGGCCAAAGAATGCTCTAACTACCACACAATTGCATTCATCTCACATGCTAGTAAAGTCATGCTCAAAATTCTCCAAGCCAGGCTTCAGCAATACGTGAATCGTGAACTCCCTGACATTCAAGCTGGTTTTAGAAAAGGCAGAGGAACCAGAGATCAAATTGCCAACATCCGCTGGATCATGGAAAAAGCAAGAGTTCCAGATAAACATCTACTTCTGCTTTATTGACTATGCCAAAGCCTTTGACTTTGTGGATCACAAGAAACTGTGGAAAATTCTGAGAGAGATGGGAATACCAGACCACCTGACCTGCCTCTTGAGACATCTGTATGCAGGTCAGGAAGCAACAGTTATAACTGGACATGGAACAACAGACTGGTTCCACATAGGAAAAGGAGTACATCAAGGCTGTACATTGTCACCCTGCTTATTTAACTTATATGCAGAGTACATCATGAGAAACGCTGGACTGGAAGAAACACAAGCTGGAATCAAGATTGCCGGGAGAAATATCAATAACCTCAGATATACAGATGACACCACCCTTATGGCAGAAAGTGAAGAGGAACTAAAAAGCCTCTTGATGAAAGTGAAAGAGGAGAGTGAAAAAGTTGGCCTAAAGCTCAACATTCAGAAAATGAAGATCATGGCATCTGGTCCCATCACTTCATGGGGAAAAAGTGGAAACAGGGTCAGACTTTATTTTCTGGGCTCCAGAATCACTGCAGATGGTGACTGCAGCCATGAAATTAAAAGACACTTTCTCCTTGGAAGAAAAGTTATGACCAACCTAGACATTCAAAAACAGAGACATTACTTTTCTGACTAAGGTCCGTCTAGTCAAGGCTATGGTTTTTCCTGTGGTCATGTATGGATGTGAGAGTTGGACTGTGAAGAAGGCTGAGCGCCGAAGAATTGATGCTTTTGAACTGTGGTGTTGGAGAAGACTCTTGCAAGTCCCTTGGACTGCAAAGAGATCCAACCAGTCCATTCTGAAGGAGATCAGCCCTGGGATTTCTTTGGAAGGAATGATGCTACAGCTGAAGCTCCAGTACTTTGGCCACCTCATGAGAAGAGTTGACTCACTGGAAAAAACTCTGATGCTGGGAGGGATTGGGGGCAGGAGGAGAAGAGGACGACCAAGGATGAGATGGCTGGATGGCATCACGGACTCAATGGACGTGAGTCTGAGTGAACTCCGGGAGATGGTGATGAACACGGGGGCCTGGCGTGCTGCAGTTCATGGGGTCGCAAAGAGTCGGACACGCCTGAGCGACTGAACTGAACTGAAGTGCTTTATTCTATGATCAAAAAATTTAATATTTCTTACTTTGGAAAATAACAGGATCCCTGGGGAGCCGCTGACATGCAATTCTAGAACAATCTGACAGGTGTGTGCATGCTAAGTCACTTCAGTCATATCTGATTCTTCACAACCCCATGAACTATAGCCCACCAGGCTTCTCAGTCCATGGGATTCTCCCAGCAAGAATACTGGAATGGTTGCCATTTCCTTCTCCAATCTGACAGGTAGTTAATACATAAAAAATTCTGAAGGGCAGAGGTTTAAATCCTCCCTCAATAGGCTGTGCCCTATTTAGTTATTTACATTATTACAAATGCATTTCTTTAAAGCTAATCTTTTCCTTTCAATCTAATTCTATCACATTTAGTTCCGTTTACTGAGGAAATGGAGAACTATCACTACTGTTTGTATGGAGGACCAACTTAAAGCCGCCTCTCCTTTCTAATCCTAAAGGCACTACCAGAGAACTACCAGAGCTCATCGATTAATCCGGTAAGGTTGCAGGATATAAAATTAATACACAGAAATCGCTTGCATTTCTACACACTAACAATGAAAGATCAAAAAAGAGATTAAGGAAACCACCCCCACTTAACACTGCATCAAAAAGAATAAAATCATAGGAATAAACTTACCTAAAGAGGCAAAAGACCTGTACTCTGAAATCTGTAAGACACCAATGAAAGAAATCGAAGATACCACAAACAGATAATGACATACCATGTTCTTGGATTGGAAGAATCAGTATTGTCAAAATGTCACAACTGTACTACCCAAGGCAATCTATAGATTCAATGCAATCCCTATCAAATCAAACGGCATTTTTCACAGAACTGGAACAAAAAATTTTTAAATTTGTATGGAAACACAAAAGCCTCCAAACAGCTAAAGCAGTCCTGAGAAAGAACAACAGAGCTGGAGGACTTCAAACTATATTCCAAAACTATAGTCATCAAAACAGTATGATATTTTCACCAAACACACAGAGATCAATGGAACAGGATAGAGTGCCCAGAAATAAACCCATTCACTAACGGTCAATTAATCTGCAACAAAGGAGGCAAGACTATAAAAGGGAGAAAAGACAGTCTGTTCTGTAAGTGGTGCTGGGAAAACTGGACAGCTACAAGCAAAAGAATGGAACTAGAACATTCTATTAACACCATACACAAAAATAAACTAAACATGGATTAAAGATTAGATATTATAAAACTCTTAGAGGGAAACATAGGCAGGACACTTTTTGATATAAATTGCAGCAATATCTTCTGGGATTCACTTCCTAAAGAAAATAAACACAAAAATAAGCAAATGGACCCTAACTAAACTTCAAAGCTTTTCAACAGCAAAGTAAACCATAAGCAAAATGAAAAGACAATCCAAAGAATGGGAGAAAATATTTGCAAATGAAATAACCAACAAGTGATTAATCTCCAAAATATACGAAGAGCTCATGTACCTCAATATCAAAACAAAACAAACAGCCTAATCAATAAATAAATGGGCAGAAGATCTAAACAGACATTTTTCCAAAAAAGACATATAGATGACCAAAAGGCACATGAAAAGATGCTCAACATGCTAATTATTAGAGAAATTCAAACCAAAACTACAAGGAGGTTATCACCTCGCACCAGTCAGAATGCCCATCATTAAAGAGTCTACAAATAGTAAATGCTGTAGAGGGCACAGAGAAAAGGGAACCATCCTACACTGTTGGTGAGAATCTAAACTGGTACAATCACTATGGAAAACAGTTATGGAGGTGGTTCCTTAAAAAGCTAAACATAAAACTACCCAGTAATTCCACTCTCGGGCATATATTTGCAGATCACAATTTGAAAAGATATATGCACCTCAATATTCACCACAGCACTGTATATGTTACAATAACCAAAACATGGAAGAAACCTACATGTCCATCAACAGAGGAACGGATAAGAAAGATGTGGTTACAAACATCACACAACACACACACAATGGAATATTAGTCATAAAAATTAATGAAATTTTGTCATTTGCAGCAACATGGCTGGACCTGGAAATTATCATACTAGGCAAAGTAAAAAAAAATTTATATCATTTACGTGTTTATTTACAAAACAGAAAGAGACTCATAGACTTCGAAAACAACCTTATTACCAAAGGGGAAAGGTAGGGGAAGGAATAAATTGGGAGTTTGGTATTAATATATATAGGCTTCCCTAGTGGCTCAGAAGGTAAAGAACATGCCTACAATGCAGAAGACCCAGGTTCAATCCCTGGGTAGGGAAGATCCCCTGGAGAAGGAAATGGCAACCCACTCCAGTATTCTTGCCTGGAGAATCCCATGGATGGAGGAGCCTGGCAACTACTGTCCATGGAATTGCAAAGTGTCAGACAGAACTGAGTGACTAATACTTTTCTCTTTCACATTAACATATACACACCACTATATATAAAATAGATAACAAGAACCTACTCTATAACATAGGGAACTCTATTCAATATTCCATACTAAACTACATGGGAAAATAATCTGAAAAACAATGGATATATATGTATATATAACCTAATAACTTTGCTGTACACCTAAAACTAACACAACATTGTGGATGAAGCATGCTCTTAATATAAAGTAAAAACTAAATTAAAAAAAAAACCCACCTCTCCTTTCTATTTCAAATGTGAAAAAGCCAAACTTGACTCAATATTTACATCAAGACCCAGCAGAACAGGACACTGCAGAAAGCTCTTTCACCCCACACCGTGTATGTTTACCTCTTACCTCGTTAGCCAAGGTAGGGGGAGGAGGGGGGCTTAGAAAACTCACCGAAACTCCTCACTCACTTTTTGTCCATTATAAATTCACTGATCTCATAATTTCTCCTCATATTATCTCAGTTCATGAAATGATTATTTGGCCCAGTCAAATTTGTCATAAAAGTATAAACACTTTAGAAAAATGTTTACAACAACGTATCGAGCACAACAGCTGTTTCAAGTTTCTAAGTCTGACAATCTTAACAAAAGTCAGACAAGAGAAGAGGAACTCAGATAGAAAATGAGTGAATTTTGGACACAAATATCTGGATTCTAGAATTTAAAACTTTATGAAGTAAAATTGCTTCATAACTATATTCAATTTTAGTTCTGCTAAATGAAAAAATTGTAACAATTGGAAGTATTACTTAGCAACCAAACCACTGCCTCTTGGGACATGAGAAAATAAAATTAACTTTAAGACCTTATTCCTTTGAGAAAGGGAAGAAGCAAGAAAAACTTGCCAACAATTTTCTTCCTAATAAAAATGCTTATGACACCTGCATTAGTCTATTTAAGCCTCAGGGAGTTAGACATGGGTTATCCTGACTTTGCCAATAACTAAAGATGTGATTTGGGTAAATTTACATATCCCTTTGGGTCTTAGTTTTTTCTCTTATAAACAAAAAGATGATCTGTAAAGGTCACTTACATATCAGAATTTCTGTAATCTTCCAATATGGTTAAAAAATTTTTTTATACACATGAACATATGTATATATTCACCTGCACACATACGTATCTTGATACCAGTCCAAATCTCTGTTTTAGTTAGTTCTAAAGAAAACTTTAAAACTTTGTATTAAATACTATTTCTTGGTAATCAGACTCGTAGCACTAAGAATTTAAAAAAATAAATCATCGGTCTACTATTTTAGATCTATTTTCAAATATCATTAATAGAAAATTCAAGGTATAGTAAGATGAGAAGACCGTCATTGAAAAGACAGTTAGTCAGTTACCAAGAGAAGGGGCACACCATGCCCCAGAAGGCCACACAGGGAAGCCCGGAGCGGGTAAGGAGGCAGAGGGACAGGGAGGAAATGTGGACGGGGGCCTTCACTGTGGTTTCCACAAACAGGAAAAGGTGTGAGCCAGGAGAAACAGAGGCAGGGGAAACAGACTTGGGATTGGCCAGTCTGAATACTTTCAAATGGCTCTGGGGCATAAGGGCCGTCCTTTTTGTCTGGTACCTGGCATTGTGACTTGAGTAGGTAGACAGTAGCCTAGCCTGAGGGCCACAAAGATTGTGGCTGGTTGGGAATGGGCTCTGCAGTGGTTTGTATTTGAAAAGCACACTCAAGGTGGAGTTGCTTACTATCTCCAGGAACTTCTTAACCCTGGAAAGGGCAGTTCCTTCAAGATCAGTGAGGCCCCAGATGTCAAAGCATCAAAAAACAGAAAATGAAACCCACAGTTTATATCGCATTTCTTTCTGGCTGCTGCTAAGTCGCTTCAGTCGTGTCCAACTGTGCGACCCCAGAGACGGCAGCCCACCAGGCTCCCCCATCCCTGGGATTTTCCAGGCAAGAACACTGGAGTGGGTTGCCATTTCCTTCTCCAATGCATGAAAGTGAAAAGTCAAAGTGAAGTTGCTCAGTTGTGTCTGACTCTTTGCAACCCATGGACTACAGCCTACCAGGCTCCTCTGTCCATGGGATTTTCCAGGCAAGAGTACTGGAGTGGGGTGCCGTTGCCTTCTCCGTCACTTCTTTCTACGGGGTATTTATTGAATACTTACTATATTACCAGAACTGTAGTTTATGTTGCAGAAACAAAAATGAACATGTAATAGAAAATGAGACTGCAAAATGCTAAACACACACATATTGATTTTAGAAGAAAAGCATTAAGGATAAATTTATAATAATAATAATTCACACCTAAATTTTTGGTATTTACCAAATATTTTGTGACAAATACAAATGTTTTGGTATTTACCAAACATTTTTACATGCTACTGCATTTAATTCTCAGGAAAACCCAGTGTAGTAAGCACTTTGTTATCTTCATTTTACAGGTGATTACAACTATGGCTCAAGAACGCTAAAGGGAGTCCTTTAACATTGTCATGTCACAGACAGTACCTGGCAGACCAGGGCACTGAGGGCAGGTCTTGACTCCTGTCTGTTTCACCAGCACATCTGCTTCATTTTAAGTTAAACCTACAGTATTCTTTTTTTTATTTTTTTAATTTTTATTTATTTATTTATTTATTGTTTTATTTTTTTTATTTTTTTATATAGTTTTTTATTTTTTAAATTTTAAAATCTTTAATTCTTACATGCATTCCCAAACATGAACCCCCCTCCCACCTCCCTCCCCACAACATCTCTCTGGGTCATCCCCATGCACCAGCCCCAAGCATGCTGCACCCTGCATCAGACATAGACTGGCAACTCAATTCTTACATGATACTATACATGTCAGAATGCCATTCTCCCAAATCATCCCACCCTCTCCCTCTCCCTCTGAGTCCAAAAGTCCGTTATACACATCTGTGTCTTTTTTCCTGTGTTGCATACAGGGTCGTCATTGCCATCTTCCTAAATTCCATATATATGTGTTAGTATACTGTATTGGTGTTTTTCTTTCTGGCTTACTTCACTCTGTATAATTGGCTCCAGTTTCATCCATCTCATCAGAACCGATTCAAACAGTATTCTTATGCAGAAAGGAATAGTTAACTATGCCTAAACAATGAGGATTGACTGCTCAATGGCCTTTACTATAACAACTGGGCTAACATACTGAAAAGCATGCAGGATTCTTAAGAACATAAAATAAATAAATAAATATTTTACTAGTGGTGCTTTTAAGTCATATCTAAAGGCACAATTTTTATTTTTTAACCTCGGTATAATTGCTGAGTGCCAGACTTTCCGCAACCTTTTAAAAGACTTGATTATTGATTACCAAAACAACTCTTTCGTTTCTCAGTAATCATGGGGAATATAAACTTTTAAAAGTGTTTCTACAAATTCAAATTAACTTTTTACCAAATGAAATCCAAGCAAATATTATATTAAAATTGCTTTTGAAATGCATTTGTTTTAAAAATCCTGTCTTGTTATATATTATTTTTTAAAAATCCCTCATAGAAGTCATTCTACAAATGCATCTTGACATCAGCACAACCCACCATTTAAAGAAGCACTTTCCTCCCAAGGTAGCAGCTGGAGTCTAAATTAAACTCCCCTTTAGTACCCTGGTGGCTCAGACGGTGAAGTATCTGCCTAAAATGCAGGAGGACCCAGGTTCAATCCCTGGGTCAGGAAGATCCTCTGGAGAAGGAAATGGCAACCCTCTCCAGTACGCTTGCCTGGAAAATCCCATGGACAGAGGAGTGTGGTATGCTACAGTTCATGGGGTCGCAAAGAGTTGGACATGACTGAGCAACTTCACTCACTTGCCAATAGTTGTGAGGCTGAAAATGGAGTTCTTCCTACTTTAATACCCCAAGCAGAAAAGTCTTAACGTTCAAGCAGATGAAAATACAAGTGCTCCTGTGAGATCTCTTTGGACTAAAAATCAGATGTCATATTCTTCACCTTCTAGCATAAGAAGTAAGACATTTTCTCCTTTGAAACTGAGACAAAAAAGATCCACCTAATTCTTCTACTTCTAAATTTGTAGATTTTACACTATTTTCCATGAGACAGGCTGACTAGAAACCTAAGGCATGAGGTGCTAAGGTAATAAAATGGTCAGGTCTGTCGGGATGGTTACCGTAAAGTTAGAAAGCAGGAAGGGAGCAAAAACGACAGTAAAATCTCTGGCCTGAGTATCAGGAACTAGCTTTTGAAAGGTTAGGAGGTAACACCACCTAAGAGGGTTCTCAGCAGTATTTATTCTCACAAGGCTATCTATGCTGCTTGTCAGCTATTGAGAAGCTCAAGTCCAAGCAAGCACACTTCCTGTCTTAAAGGGCAGCTGGTCTCTGACCAGGCATCTTCAATGTCTGTATCCACTGGCAAGGGCATTCTGAGTAGTCACAGGAGGTCCCAGATGGCAATATGAATGCCCCAGGGTTTAGGGGCCTGGCCCTCATCTCTGCTGTTGCTGATGGCTAGGCATGTGTCTAGTTTAAAAAGACGGCAGCGAATCATTTTCTAAAAAAAATCGGCAAATCCTTAGTAATGACTCAAACTTAGATAAATGACCTTCTTTAAAGGGCAATAGTGTAGATTCAATATTAGATTTGATTTCAAAGATTTGCCAAAACAAGAACAAACTCTGACTTTTTTTTGAAATACTGACATATTCAGAGTTTTACTTTAAAAAGTAATTGATTTGATTTAAAAACTAGAAATATTGTTAAATGATATTTTTCCTGAATTTTCCTCTTGGTTCACTGAAATAAAATTTAAGTCCAAATTTGTTTCCATACATTTGTGTTTAAAATGACAGAATTTTAATAATAAACAAAAATACCTCAAATATTTAATTTTACAAAATACATACATATACATGTATTTCATTGTGACAAAAGGAAAAAAAAGACTTCTTAAATATATCATAGTTACCTCTACTCATCACAAACTGCTTATGGGATGAAACATGTTTGCCTTCAAGTTTGAAAATTATACACAGTTATCACTGCCAGCTCAGACAGCTGCCAAAGAATCCTTTTAAAAAGCACTGAGAGCTGTCTGAATATTTTCATTTCAACAATTAAGTTTTCTTTGTGACTTGGTTTGAGGGTGGAGTATGAGGAGGCCTGCTAATTTTTTAGGATTACCCCCAAATGGGCTGGTATCCTTAATTACAGGGTAGAGTTAGGGAAATAAGGAAGGTGATGAACAGGTCCACAGGCATAGAATATAATCCCCTTATGTAAATGTATATATATAAATTGTACATACACAAACTCACAGACAGACAAAATGAACTCAATCACATCTTTTGAAAATACACACTAAATTTACTCCATTCTCATACACTGTAAATTTACTCTGGTGTATCAAACTCTTATAAAATGTAAATTAGCATTTAATTCTCTTTGGTACTTTGTTTCTTTAAAACTGAGGGGGGGGGGGCACTTTTAAAACTTTTTCATGGTAACAACTCCCTTGTCCCTAAGAATTTAAACATGATTAACAATCAAACAATAATTTTGAGTCTAGGTGGAATCTGAATTCTTTCCCCAAAATTTCCATGTTAATTCTATAACACTGGGCAAGTTCTTTACCATTTCTAAGCCTTAATTTTTCTCATCTCTATAAAAAAAGCTACAGCACACGATTGATATAAAACAAACCTCATGCAGCACAAAGTATAGGTTCCATGAATAGAGAAGAATATGTCTGTTTCCCCAGCACCTAGAACAACATGCAGTACACAGAGGCAGATATTCAAAATATCTTATTATTTATCTACTAAACCACCATAATAAATTTATAGCATCACTCTTGTCAAATGAGTTAATGCTACATAAAAATGACATCCAGAATTATCTGAAGAATACACATTCTATACACATAATTCCTATGATCTCTGGGTTTTTAAAAGTTATTTTTTTAATGATATTTACTTCAGAAAGTAGATAAACTTGTATCTATACTGACACATCACATCCTGATCAAGAAGCAAGTCATGAAATACAGGCCTTATGGTATATCTTTCAGTATGCTTGATAACTGTTATTAATTTTGTATTAAATATCAGTGTGTATAAATTAATATAAGACATTAATATCAATATATGCTGATATTGGGTTGGTCAGAAAGTTCATTTGAGTTTTCCCATAACACTGTATAAAAAAGACCAAATGAATTTTGGCCTAACCTGTATTTAATAATATTGCTTACTACAAAACTAACATATTAAACACTAATAATAATAGTTTACAAATATTAATGAAAATGAAATAAGACTCCTCTGTAGCTTATATTCTTAGAATCTGTTTTTCAAAATTCATTCAAAATTGGTTTACGGTATGTACATATTTACTAAAGGAAATGTTCTTATTAGTGTCAAATTCCCTATCAACACCAAATACCATAAAGCAATACATTTTTTAAAATTATAATTTTCTCTGTGGTACATATGTCCTATGCCCCAAAGGTTGATAAACAGTAGAGGGCTCACCTAGAGACAGAGGTATCAGTGGCGTATTGAACATACTATAACAATTATAGTAACATAACTTAAAATCATACTGTTTAGCTGTAAAGACAGTCCTGTTCACCTAGAATAGTCTTACGAAGTATTTCACTTACTAGCTGCCTAACATACTGGCTGTATGCCCTTGGCCAAGACACTAACCTCTGACAGCCTTGGTTTCCTGTGCTAAAAACTGAGGTCACCATCATTATCTGCTTCAGAGGACTGCCAAAATCAAATGAGTTAACATACATATAATGCTTAAGCACAATGTCTGACACTTTGAGACAATGAATTGTTTCCACAACTGATTACAGGAAATACACTGCACAGTACATGGGGAGTTTATGGTGAGAGACAAGTGTAATGGTTACAGTGCCAGGGTTCTAGACAAAATGTGTATGGAGATCAGATGACCTTGAGCAAATTATTTACCACTCTAGGCCTCAGTTCTTACACCTGACAATACTTAACTTTTAGGGTGTTCTAAAGAATAAATGAGTTAATATGTCAAGTGCACTGCATACAGTATCTGGGATACTCTAAACATGCAGGAAATGTGAGCTTAAATATAAAACAAACAATAAGGGTTAAAGAACACTTTTACTTCTTGTTTCATTCATGAAAGGAAACAGAATTATTTATTTTCCTATTAGAACATTATGAAAGTGGAAGTTCGGCCCCATATATCATTCAATCTCATAAGCAAGGTATCAAGCCTCATAATACGGACACTGGTTACATATTTGCTGACTGAATTTATGGATGCAGTCTGCCAGCAGGGAGTCCACGAAATGGATGAAAGTCTATCAAGAGGTCACTAAAACCATTTACTGCCCTATCATTAAGATCAAGTTAACTACTGACATCCTACCAATGCGGACAAAAGGTGAAATTCTAGAAATAAAAACACAATGTACTTTAACTTTATAAAACTATAAAACAAGTAATCAATAGGATTATTTATAAAATAAATTTTTCCTTCAGTAAGCATACTGTCATAGTTCCTAGTATTTATGACAAGTATCTGTCAAATGTTAGTTTCAAATTTAAATGCAGATTTAACTATATGGGGAAATGGGTAAGATTTACATACCACTTTAAGTGTAATTGTTTATCCTATATAAATTCTGTTAGTACACGTCATCATATGTATCTAATCTCTTCCCCTTTCTTCTTCTCCCTCAGGTCCCTGGCCTAGACACCCTCAACTATAACAAGGATTGCCCACCCTCCCGCCCAATCCCACACCAGGCACAGGAGGCACCCACTTACCACAGCACAGATCACTATCTGGTTCCTATACTTCTGTGCAAAAGCAGCTCCGCTTCTGTGAACAAAAAGCTGTGGTGACTTGACTCATTTACACAACTGGACTAAACTCTCTCGGGCCACATTATGAGGCACCTACATGATAACTTCTGAGGGACAGAAGCAACCTTGAGACTTTAAATATCTTTGACTTCCCCTTAAAACTCTCCTTACTGCTAAGATTCTCATCTGCAACTGTCTCTCCAAAACAATCAGATGACTGAAACAATTAGATATGCAAGTTCCTCTTAGTTCGTTTTACTAAGCACTTTTTCTTTTATGATCATAAACTCATTCCTTTTCAAGTATGCATCCTGACTCTTATCCCAAGGATCTATCCATCCCATTCTTCTGTGAAATCAAAGCTTTCCTCCACCTGCACGCCTTCCCCAATGTTCCCTGATGTGTGAAAAAGAAAAAAAATCATACACATAAGACACAGCTCCTGTCTACAGGAGGTTTACAATTCAACTTTAATGTATAATAATATTCCTTTATCTAAGCCTAAATTCTGCATTGTTTATAGAAGACTCTTTAACTGCATTTCCAACATGAAAAATCCAGCATAACTTGAAATGATGGTCCTCATCCCAACCTTGCAAGCTTTTTAGTCATCTTTTTAAGGTCCTGCTCAGTTGTTAACCCTCTCCATGAAAACACTCCCAGAACTCTACAATCAGAAGTCTTTCCTTCCGCTGGCCTTCTGGAATACCTCATTGACAGCCTTTACAAACCACGTTGTACTTTAATAAACTATATATTCATCATATTCCATTAAGTCTGAGATGTAAATGATAAGAAAGAAAAACAATTTTGTTAATTTAACTATGACATGCCTTTATAAGATGCATTTTCAATTTCCAAGATGTTAAATTGTTAAAAAAAATTATGTCTTAGAAACAAAGTGATTCGGAAGGTTCCACAATAGGGAATATACTGTTAGGGAAGCAAATTTCTCACTTCATCTTTGGTGTCTCAATGTCTATTACCATACTTATTACAAAGTAGAGACAAGAAACCAGCAAACCTGATGTTTTTACATAGTCCCTTCACACTTATTTCATGTTACCATTCTGTGTCTTAAAGACAGGTTCAACAAACTGTCTTTTCAACTTCATTGCCATAGCCTTTATCAACACCACTGTGAATTCACTTAAATTACCCCAATAACATCTTTTCTTCTAGGCTCCTAATTTCTAACTTCTCCACACTTTTATCTATAGAGAAATGTTCTAACAGCATCACTTGCAACATTCAATCCCTTCTATCCACTAGATTCATGTTTTTCAAAATTATTACTACTTTGGCAGAATCTCTTCTTCAAACAAAATGTTAAGTACACAATCCAAAAAGACACAGAACTTCTCTGGCTGAAGCAGGGGTGGCAGGCTGTGCACTGGGTGTGCCCTGAGCTGTTCTGGGAGACCACTATGCCTCTATGAAGCACACAGATGAGAGAACACAACTCTCTCTGTTAGCTGTAAGCTTCCCTGTGAGTACTTTCCCCTTTTCATTCCAAGTTCAGCTGGCTTAACACATCCTCTCTCTTCACCTTTCTACCCTCGAAGTTTCAAATACTTACTTCCTAAACCAATCCTCACCACAGAACGCATTCCTTGTTTACTGCAAACCTCTGATCTCACTTGTCTCTGAACTCTCCCAGTCATTCCCCTTACCTCAAAACCCAGCAGTTAAGGGTAAACTCTCATATGCAATTGCAGCAGTCATGTAATTGTTTCATGCACCTAAGCTTTATCTCCCTAACGTAAGTACCCTTTAAGACAAGTACTTTCAGAGCTTGCAGAGACAGCACGCAGCACGCATTTAGTTCTTACTACACTGAAACGTACTGCTTCTTTTCCACCGGCACACACACCCTTCCCCATATCCTCAGCTGCACTTCACCATGGCCTTCAGATACCCCTTTTATACACATCTCTCTTTTAATTCTGATCTTCTAAAAATATTTATTTTTAATTGATTGAAGACTGCTTTATAATATTGGTTTGATTTCTGTCATAAATCAGTATGAATTAGCCATAGGTGTACGTATGCCCCCTCCCTCTTGAATCTCCCTTCTACCTCCCGTCCATTCCCACGCCTCTAGTTTATTACAGAGCTCCAGTTTGAGTCCCTGAGTCATACAGCAAATTCCCACTGGTTATCTACTTCTGATCTTTAATTCAAGCTAATATCCATATTGAAAACTACTTATTCTCCAACTTTACTATCTCACACTCTTCTAGTGGGTGAGAGTTGCTATGTACAGGTTTTTGACTAGGTTACCAACTTACATACACGGTTTTCTTTACAATATCCAAACCCTTCTTACACGTTTTATCTGATCTGATCTTTGCAAATCTATGAGGTAAAAAGGGAAGGAATTAATTACACTATTTTACAAATGAAAAAAAGGATTAACGCTCCAATTATAACATGTTTGCCCTGGATGGAGCAGCTAACAGAGAGTAGTGCCCACCAATAAAAAAGTTCTACTTCCCAATTCTGTTGTATTATATGTTTTAAAATATCATTTTCTACTGCTGCCTGAACATTTCCACAAGCAGGCTGTGAGCACCGCACCCAGGCAGTCAGGTGTACCAATGTGATAAGGGTGGCTACTTGCCATGAGGTTCCCCCCTACCTTCCCCTGTGACTGAGCAACATTTAACCACACCAGTGAAATCCCCTCACACCCTGATCCCCCAATAAAGGCATCTGTCTATGGGTTCTTGTCCTCTCTGTTCCCCAACTCCTGGTTTGAGCCAGCTTCCTTGACATCACCTCCCATGTGACTCTTTCTCAGTGCACACTGACTGTTTCTCTAGGACCTGTGTGTATAATAACCTTTTTTCCTGGGCCTCTCTTGTGCCTCTCATGGCTGCAAATGACTGATGATCACCTAAAAGAACAACAGACCTGTGATCTAGGAAGCCTCCCAGTGCATGTATCTGCAGTAACAGTAAGCCTACTCCCTGAACTACACTGCTGGTCAAGCCCAGACAGTCTCCACCTCTACTTTACTGGGGCTTCCATGGTGGCACAGACAGCAGAGTCTGCCTGCAGCGGACGTCACTTGGGCTCCGTGACTTGGTTGGGAAGATGCCCTGGAGAGGGAGTGGCTACCCCTCCAGTGTTCTTGGGCCTTCCTTGTGGCTCAGCTGGTGAAGAAACCGCCTGCAGTGAGGAAGACCTGGGCTCTAGCCCTTGTTTGGGAAGATTCCCCTGGAGAAGGGAATGGCTACCCACTCTAGTATTCTTGCCTGGAAAGTCCCATGGATAGAGGCTCCAGTCCACGAGGATACAAAGAGTCGGACACAACTCAGTGACTAACAACACATCTGACTTGATTACCACACCTAAGGCAAAGAGAACCTTCATCTACCTCAATTATTGCTTTTTCTATTCAAAAGGGGCTAGGGCCTCAAATGGTTTTTAAGCATTTGAGCTTAATATTCTAAGCCAAAAAGAAGGACCTACTAGGTTTGCTTACTACACAGAGCACATTAACAGACTGCAAGTTCTAAGTGCTTCCCAGAGTTTGAACTACATCAGGATCCTGGATCTTCCAACTGCTCTCCAAGTCCACTCAAGAAAAAGTAATCCCATCGTTCACACTAAAGTGACATTATCAGATATATGACTATGGTTAAAGTACTGAGATAAAATATCCTAACTATAAATTCAATGTTGGGCACTTCAGTGTATGTTTAAAACACGAATGCTTTGGTAGTCACCTAACAGAAGTACAAATAACAGGAAAATGGCATCTAAGGGCACAATCACTAAGTCTAACAAATAATCAAGAACAGAAAACTATTAATTTATGAACTAAAGCATTACATTAATTACTTAATAGAAATCATCTTAATCACATCTCCTTTGTACTAAGAAAAATGGTAAATGTGACTCTCAACCCCAACCTCCCCCAACCAAATCCCTACTTAATCAATCATGTAAGCTTAACAAGACTTATAGAGAGCTCTCACCAAATGCTGGATGAAAGTACCCAGAATAGACTATGTACTCAAATATTCATAGAATCCTAAATTTTAGAATTAGAAAACTCACAGATTACCTAGTCAAACCTTCTCTACAATATAGGAAATTCTTCTATATTTTAGGGTCTCTGATAACATGGGCACCCAGGGTCTAACACTAGGAAGATCACCACTTCATGAAACAACTATTCCATTACCACACAGGACTGTATGTATGTGTGAAAGTCACTCAGTCATGTCTGACTCTTTGTAACTCCATGGACTATACAGTCCATGAAATTCTCCAGGCAGGAATACTGGAGTGGGTATTTCCCTTCTCCAGGGGATCTTCCCAACCAGGGGATGGAACCCAGGTCTCCCACATTGCAGGCAGGCATGTGTATATACATATACTGATTCCACTGGTGTCCCAGGGACAAAACATAACAGAATTTCATCAATTAAAAACGCTCTTCATGTTAAAGAAGGTGTCACACTTTCTCTTTTGATAATAACCCCCCTCTCTCTGAATACTGTTAGTATGAAATGCTTTCCACACTTTTCAACCTGGGACTCCTTGATATGCTTGCCATTTCGTCACTGTCCCATTCAATGTGCCACACCCAGTCCTGCACACAATACCGCATATGGCCTGATAAGTACAGAATACACGAGCTTCACTCACGCTTAGTTTGTGTTAAGCCAGTCAATCATCTTCACACGTCCTGCTGCCACACCATGTTTTCCACCTTGTAGGTATAAAATCATGCCCCCCGAACGGTCAACTTTAAACAGAGGATCCTAACTGTTACATTTCCAAATTTGCTGGCATATTGACTGCAGCACTTTCACAGGATCATCTTCCAGGATTTGAAACAGCTCAACTGGAATTCCATCACCTCCACTAGCTTTGTTCACAGGGATGCTTTCTAAGGCCCACTTGACTTCACATTCCAGGATGTCTGGCTCTAGGTGAGTGATCACACCATCGTGATTATCTGGGTCGTGAAGATCTTTTTTGTACAGTTCTTCTGTGTATTCTTATTACCTCTTCTTAATATCTTGTGCTTCTGTTAGGTCCATACAATTTCTGTCCTTTATCAAGCCCATCTTTGCATGAAATGTTCCCTTGGTATCTCTAATTTTCTTGAGGAGATATCTAATTTTTCCCATTCTGTTGTTTTTCTCTATTTCTTTGCACTGATCGCTGAAGAAGGCTTTCTTATCTCTCCTTGCTATTCTTTGAAAGATGATGCTGCACTCAATATGCCAGCAAATTAGGAAAACTCAGCAGTGGCCACAGGACTGGAAAAGGTCAGTTTTCATTCCAATCCCAATAAAAAGGCAATGCCAAAGAATGCTCTAACTACCGCACAATTGCACTCATCTCACACGCTAGTAAAGCAATGCTCAAAATTCTCCAAGCCAGGCTTCAGCAATACGTGAACTGGGAACTTCCTGATGTTCAAGCTGGTTTTAGAAAAGGCAGAGGAACCAGAGATCAAATTGACAACATCTGCTGGATCATCGAAAAAGTAAGAGTTCCAGATAAACACCTATTTCTGCTTTCTTGACTATGCCAAAGCCTTTGACTATGTGGATCACAATAAACTGTGGAAAATTCTGAAAGAGATGGGAATACCAGACCACCTGACCTGCTTCTTGAGAAACATATATGCAGGTCAGGAAGCAACAGTTAGAACTGGACATGGAACAACAGACTGGTTCCAAATAGGAAAAGGAGTACATCAAGGCTATATACTGTCACCCTGCTTATTTAACTCATATGCAGAGTACATCGTGAGAAACACTGGGCTGGAAGAAGCACAAGCTGGAATCAAGATTGCTGGGAGAAATATCAATAATCTCAGATATACAGATGACACCACCCTTATGGCAGAAAGTGAAGAGGAACTACAAAGCCTCTTGATGAAAGTGAAAGAGGAGAGTGAAAAAGTTAGCTTAAAAATCAACATTGAGAAAACGAAGATCATGGCATCTGGTCCCATCACTTCATGGGAAATAGATGGGGAAACAGTGTCAGACTTTTATTTTTTTGGTCTCCAAAATCACTGCAGATGGTGACTGCAGCCATGAAATTAAAAGACGCTTACTCCTTGGAAAGAAAGTCATGACCAACCTAGATAGCATATTAAAAAGCAGAGACATTACTTTGTCAACAAAGGTCTGTCTAGTCAAGGCTATGGTTTTTCCAGTGGTCATGTATGGATGTGAGAATTGGACTGTGAAGAAAGCTGAGCGCCGGAGAATTGATGCTTTTGAACTGTGGTGTTGGAGAAGACTCTTGAGAGTCCCTTGGACTGCAAGGAGATCCAACCAGTCCATTCTAAAGGAGACCAGTCCTGGGTGTTCACTGGAAGGATTGATGCTGAAGCTGAAACTCCAATACTTTGGCCATCTCATGGCAAGAGTTCTCATTGGAAAAGACCCTGATGCTGGGAGGGAATGGGGGCAGGAGGAGAAGGGGACGACAGAGGATGAGATGGCTGGATGGCATCACCGACTCAATGGACATGAGTTTGGGTAAACTCTGGGAGTTGGTGATGGACGGGGAGGCCTGCCGTGCTGCGATTCATGGGGTCACAAAGAGCTGGACACGACTGAGCAACTGAACTGAACTTAACTGTTACATTTACATTGCTAGTTCTGGTTCAGCATTCTAGTCTAGTAAGATCACCATATTAAAGGAAATCAGCCCTGAATAGTCACTGGAAGGACTGAGGCTGAAACTCCAATACTTTGGCCACCTGATGTGAAGAACTGACTCATTTGGAAAGACCCCGATGCTGGGAAAGATTGAGGGCAGGAGGAGAAGGGGACAACAGAGGATGAGATGAGTGTATAGCATCACTGACTCAATGGACATGAGTTTGAGTAAACGCCAGGAGTTGGTGATGGACAGAGAAGCCTGGCGTGCTGCAGTCCATGGGGTTGCAAAAAGTCAGACACAACTGAGCAACTGAACTGAACTGAAGACCACTTGGCATCTCAATTCTACGTCCTTTCATAACTATTAGCAATACCCCCTAGGTTTGTCTCATCTCTGAATTCAGTAAATATGTAATCCTTAGGTATGAAATTTGAAAAAAAAAAAAAAAAAGTTCAACAGGACTGTATCAAGTATAGAACCCTATGCCACAATACCAGAGACCTTTACTGAGGAATTGTGTTGATGTTATTTCCTTTGAATACTCATCCAGAAATTCTAAAGCACGAATCTGTGAAGCTAGTTCTTTGGCAAACTCCTACTGGCTCCCAATGATTTCTGAATTCTTTTCAATATTCAGAAGGCAACTATTCCATAATTCATTAAAGGACTCTGTTATGGGCAGTTATCAAGCTCATCTGTCTATTGTGTGGGGTGTTTTCAAAAAGTGAGGCGCTTATTTATGCTCAATTTTTCCATGCGGTGTAACTTTTAAGTTGTTGATATGGCCTGAGATGAAGCCTGAAAGTTCTTTCTGACCTTAGGATAGCATTCATCTGGACCATACTGACTTCCAAACAGAAACTAAACGTCCCCTATCTCCTCACTTACGTTGGATAAATATCTCAGAGTGACTTAATAGCTCTAGTCATTTCCACTGGAAGTGCATTTTCCTCACTGGTTAACAGAAGCCAGGTGGATGCAGAAGCTCTGCCTCTCCTTATTACACCAGTTTGGTCAAGCAATGACTGTGTGCTACACCGCAGGTTCTCGTCAGTTATCTATTTTATATATACTATTTCATATATAGTAGTATGTATATGTCAATTCCAAGCTCCCAATTTATCCTTCCCCCACTTTACCCTCTAGTCACCATAAGTTTCTTTTCTACATCATTTGTACCATCTTTTAGATTCCATACATAAGTAAACCTCAGTGAGATTATCTGTAAAATAAGCACAATAATCTCAAGGATACTATGGGATACACTGAGATAACATAAATACCTAGCATCTATCACATACTAGGAAAACAGTGTTTGTTTCCCTCCTCAAATCTCATTTCAAAAAAAAAAAAAATTCAAGTTAGAACTTGCTTATCTACATATAGCATTTACTAATCTCTTTAGTTCTGAAATTGCTCTTTCAAGGGACAAAAAATTACTACTGAGGTTTCACCATTAAAAACAACGACAAAGAGACAGCAAATTGCGTTTTTCACCAATGCTGTATTCAATATATTAACACTGAGTATCAGGGATAATAAGCACATTCTATCTGGGAAGAAGACAAGGCAAGCTGGATTCTCTCCCTTTATGGTCCCTACACCTCAGCTACATTTACTCATTACCAAGCAAAAGTTAACAAAGGCAGAAATACGGAGAAAGACAACTCAAGCAGAAGCCAAGATTCTAGTCCTCACTTTGCCACAAAATACAAGAAAGTCACTTAAGCTTTCTAAACTTCAGGCTCTTTTGTTCTAAAATACCACTAGGGGATGCGGGAAGAGGAAGAATGCTCAGTTAACTTTGGGTTGCCTGCCTTAACTACAGCTTTAGTAAGGCTTTATCTCACCACACATACACTAGCAACAGGTTTCCTTTGCCACAACTTGCTCATTCACTAGGTAACAAAATGACAAACACAAGGAGTATCCAATCTTACTCATACCTAGATTAGAAGAGTACAGGAGAGCCCACATGGACATCTGGATATGGTCCGATTTCAGGCCAGGTTGCCCCTTTTACTATCAATCCTTACTACGTCATCCCTAAAAGTATGCAACGTAGCACTGCAAAATCTCTGACCCATGTTTCTGCTTTCACTTATAACAGTAAAATCACAAAATTCCTTTATAAATAGACTTTAACAGCAATAACAAAAGGCCAACTGGTAAGCAATAATCTCAAAGACCATTTCAGGCTAAAAGTTTATCATTTGCAAATCTGTGTTATTTGTACAACTTTTCCCCATCTTCTTGCTTAATCAAGCTTCTTTTCTTTCTCTTCAACTTGCTTTTATGCCAGCTCCAATATTTAAGTATTACTTATTATATATTCCCTGATTTAGATTTGAAAAGCAGATGATTAACACTCTATTTTCCCTCACTCTATTATCTTGAAATCCCTCCCAAAGATGCCCTTTTAAAAAATTAATGTGGCTCTACAGGAGTACTTTTTTATCTTCCATGAAAAACTTAAAAATAGGCAACGATATTGTTACATCATCATCAACAGATCTTAAAGGTCATGCTATACATCTTATAATGGGTAAAACTAACTTGGTAGTTCAGAATCCAAATCACTTGTACAGGACACAAGATGTAAGTTTCTTAATGAATGCCAATCTATAACAAAGAGTATTAGAAGATCTTACAAAAAGAAAATTACAGGAATAAACATGACTTCTCTGAAAAAGGAAATAACATAGGAGACATATGCATACAAATAGATACATGTATGTTTATATATGTACATATACATACATGTGTATATGTATATAACATATGTGTATACATTATTTAAGATGCCTACTATGGAAATCCAAACTAATACAACATATGGCAGAGGAAAACCATATTTGTATTAAATATCCAGTCAATTTTCTACTTTTACTAGCTCTGGAAAAAAGTTTGGTGTAAGAAGTTGATTCTATTGGTTTTGTTTGGCCTCTGTTTTCACCAACAATGACTCTATTTTCACCAAAACTGACTCTTCCATTCCTGGTTCTGTTAATCCCAAGGTTTTATATTTTAAATCTCCAAAGAAGTTAAGGAAGATAGAGTTCTTGAAGTGCAAGCAACATTTCATGTCTGAACTACCTTTATGCAAGAATTTGCACAGAAATGTTAATTTCCACTAAAACTGACAAAGAAATATCCATCTATCAAGCAAAAGCATGATCTATTACCATATATGATCAGGGCCAAAAATAAATCAAATTGCTGGCCAGTGCAAGTTAATTACTAATTAATCAATGGTCCCTACATGTTCTAAATTCTTTAAAGAGAAATAACTCCTAAAGTTCATTTTATCTAGGACACTTTGGCTACCAGAACACACTGCAAAAGCAGGTAGTTCTTTTTCGAGGAAAACATCATCCATTATCCTCAGTTAAAACAAAGGATATTCTTAAGCCAGCAGCATAACTAGTTCTTACTGTTGTTTTAGTTGCTAAGCTGTGTTCCACTCTGCAATCCCATGGACTGCAGCCCACCAGACTCCTATGTGCATGGGATTCCCCAAGCAAAAAAACTAGAGTGGGTTGCCATTTCCTTCTCCAGGTGATATTCCCAACCCAAGGACTGAACCCACGTCTCCTGCGTTGGCAGGCAGATTCTTTACCACTGAGCCTGAGAAGCCCATGATTAGTTATTATATTTGCTATTAACCTTTTTAAGAGGATTTCTCATCTTCTTGAAACTCCAAACTCTAACAAGGAAACAAACAATACGGTTCATAGTAAGAGCGCAAGTATTTAGTTCCCACTACAATTCTAACTAGCTAGATGCTCAACCTGGAACTCAGGATTCAAGTTGAGACCAAATCACAGAAACACAATCTGAATAATTATCAAGGAAAGAGGCTTCCTGTAGCATATCATTAACATTGCTATTTCATAAAATCAAGTATGAAGCTCCTCAGCTTCAAATACTAGTTTCATTTGATTTATCTTGAATAATTTTTTTTTTAATTTTTCTGTACATATCATCCAGAACCTTTCCTATACTTTCTGAAGAACATCAGGATGGATGGTGGAGAACTCTTAGCCCTTTGTCTTGAGCCAGCCAATACATTCTGTCAAAGCTAAATCATTTTTTCAAGTCCTGGTAATAGCTGTTATGAATATTAAGAACAAAAATTTCCCATAAATTAAACAACACCACTGGAGGCGGGGAGGGGCATGAAACAATCAAAAAGTACTAAAAAGCAAATGAGAACACAAAGTAAAAATCTGAACTTTCAGGACTCATTTACAAAAGGGAAAGATCAGGTCCTTGCTGCTCATTCCCCGCTTCCAGAGCCAGGAAAGTACCTGCTGTACCACTCTTAATGTCTTAAATGCTCAAAGTCAAAATGAATGAAAACAGCCAATTCCTTAGCTTCATTAAGACCACTCCAGGGCTTCCCTGGTGGTTCAGCAGTAAAGAATCCACCTGCGATGTAGGAGACACGGGTTCAATCCCTGGCCCGGGAGAATCCCACATGCTACAGAGCAGCTAAGCCGGTGCACAACTACTGCACCCGCAGTCTAGAGCCCAGGGGCCTCCAGTACCGAAGTCTGCGAGCCCAGAGCCCCTGCTCCACAATGAGAGAAGCTACCGCAACGAGAAGCCAGAGCACTCTAACTGGAGAGCAGCCCCCCACTCCCAACCAGAGAGGCCTGCGTGCAGCGATGAAGACCCAGCAGTCAAAACTAAAGAAATAAAATTATAGAAAAAAAAAAAAGTGAAACCACTCCAGGGTGCCACTCCCAATTCTAAATTGCCATCTTCTCTATCACCATTTATAACTTAATTCAGCAAACGTCTGTCAAACACCTATTATGCTAGGAAGTAAAGCAAAATCTGCAAACGAGACTCAGATTAACTGCACGGACTTGTTGAAATCAGCATACATTTCTGGTCTTCACAGCATGGCTATCTTCTTAGAACAACACAGCATATCTATTAAAAATTAACGAAATTTAAGATATTTGATTTTAGGAGGAAAAATCCAACCACATAAAGATCAAATTTTCTAATACACATGTATCCCTCAAATCATATAAACTCTTTAAATTAAAAAATTATCCCAGAAAATGCAAGATTTAACACACCTACTGAGAGTGCTCAACACATAGCTAGTCAATGTTTGTGGAATAAAAATTATGAATTGTACTTGCCACAGAAATCTGTTCTCTGAGCCACTTATGAACTAGGCTCAGAATCCATCTCCTCCATATTTTGCCTTATCAGTTCAAGGCTGACAACTTGATCCCTGGTTCTCAAACTTTAATGAGATTTACAACCACTTGGAAAGTTTGAAATCCTTGACCAAATCCTTGATCATACTCCCTAAAAATTACAGTTTCAGAAAACAGATTCTGCATTTACAATAATGTATCATTCAAGTGGGCTTCCCTGGTGGCTCAGATGGTAAAGAATCTGCCTGCAATGCAGGAAACCTGGATTCGATCCCTGGGTTGGGAACGATCCCCTGGAAGAGAGCATGGCAACCCACTTCAGTATTCTTGCCTGGAGAATCCCCATGGATAGAGGAACCTGGCAGGCTACAGACCATGGGGTTGCAAAGAGTCGACACGACTGAGTGACTAAGCACAGCACAGCAAGCGAATCTGAGGCGGTCAGAAGATCCTACTCTCAGTCATGCTGGTTTACCTTCACAAGAGGCGAAGAAAAAACTCTGGGTCATAATTGGTATCAATGAGGGAACAGAAAAACTGAACATCTCTAGCCAAAACTAAAAATTATTCAATTCTCTTAATCATAATTCATTAACTATATGCTTAATAGGCAAGAATAAAATATAACTGAAACAACCTTTGCTTTGACCTACCCAAAACATTTTTCTGAAATAACATATTGTCAATGTTCAGAAAAAGAGTAGAAACAAAGGAAGCTGAGGACTGTACTTCATAGAAACAGGCATGAAATTGTGCTGTAATAGTTTTAGGGGAAAACGTACCACACTCAAAACACTCTGTGATTAGTTACTGTTCTGTCAATATAAAAGCCACTAGTCATGTGTTACTATTTAAATTAAAATTAAATAAAATCAAGTAAAATTAAAAATACTTCTACCTCATCAGTCATAATGTAAATACTCAATAGCCACATGTGGCTAGTGGCTAAATACTGGATAGGAGAGACATAGAACATTTCCCTTGTCACAAAAAATTCTCTTGGGATAGCTCTGGCTTAGAGTCAATGGGTATCTAAATAAAACATGTAACCTCCATTCTCCTGAATCAGAGAGCTCTATTTGACAACTTCTAAATTTTAAATATATAACTCTACTTTAGGTAGTGACTGTAAAACAAGAACCCTAGCATAATTTATCTGCAACTTGATTCAAGAAAAGTTATTCAAAAGTGGTATGTTTATTCATTTCTGATTCTCAAAACAGAAATAATTTAACTAAAGAGGTCTTAAGTATCAGGCATCAAAACCACAACTAGGTTTTCATAATCAAATGAAAAGTGTTTAATTACTAGAAAACAAAAGGCATCAGATGCAAAAAGACTGATCCCAAAAGATTAAAACACTTAATAAGACTTGTTTTCCAACTACTTCAAAAGTTTCTGTTCACATGGCTCAGATGGTAAAGCGTCTGTCTACGATGTGGGAGACCCGGGTTCGATCCCTGGGTTGGGAAGATCCCTTGGCGAAGGAAATGGCAATCCACTCCAGTACTACTGCCTGGAAAATCCCATGGACAGAGGAGCCTGGTAGGCTACAGTCCATGGGGTCACAAAGAGTCCGACACGACTGAGCAACTTCACGTTCACGTTCACATATGTAACAAATAACTATATAACTGGTTCTAAAACGACCTTACAACAAATTCAAATTAGTGACATTTTACTGTCTATAGTTTAATTGCCTTCCACTAATTTCACACTAAAAACTCCTATAAATAATTTAACCACCATAGATTTTAAATGTAATTTTATAGGGGACTATTCACTGAAAGTCCTGAGCAAATCTTGGTTTTAGTAGAAAAGTGGACATAAAAGTTAATGAAACAATTTGCAACTCAAAATCATATCTCTCAACTGCATGAACATCTAGTTTTGTATAATAAAATGCACAAGCACAGGCAACAAGATGCAGAAGCGTGAGGAGTTAACAGAATTCAAACTGCAGCAGATCTGTAACTGTCTTATTTCAGCTTTAAATCGACTTTCCCTTAAATAAGACATAAACATCACTTTGACTAGGGTTCTTTCAGAAAAGCTCAAGTATACACAAATTTGATCTCTAAATTACAAAAAAAAAAAAAAAAATTCTTATCCAAAAGTCTGCTCTGCAGAAAAGAAAGTTTAGAAAACTTAACACATAAAAACCTAACGCTAAATACTGTAAAGAGAAATGGGTCATATTGATGAATATGGAGTTATGGTAGCGAGTCTAATATTCCTGTGTACTTTAGCTTCTTTATGATCATCTGCTCACTTACAGGTTTACATCAAATCTAAGAGTCAGCAAACGAAAGCAGTAACTTGTTACTAAAAACAGTATAAGAGGATCTTTAAAGAGAAAGACTGTAAAGTAACTTACCTGCCACACTGGTGATTGTAACTGGAACTCCTTGCACTTGAACGCCCGCAGCACCCAGGTTGGCAACACTCACTGTCTGAAGGTTAGGCACTGATGCAAGCTGGGCAGTATTCAAAGTTATTGGGGCACCAGCAACAGCCACAGGAGCAATCTGAGCAAGGGTTGTGCCACCACTTGAAGACACTGGGGTGATGGTTAATTGCTGGGATAACCCAGCATTCTGAACTTGCAAATTTGAAAGACTCTGAATATTCTGAACCTGGACAGTTTGCCAGCTGATTTGCCCTGAAGGTGTTAAAGTTGGAGCCCTGATAAGCACCTGAGTCGGATTTACTGCTTGAAGCTGAACATTCTGCAAAGGCTGCTGCTGGATGGTCTGAATCGTCTGCCCTGACTGGAGTTGAAAAGACTGGGGTGGAATAGCTTGAATTATCTGTTGCTGAGGCTGTTGGATCTGGATCTGTTGCAAGATAGGCTGGCCTACAATTTGCACCTGCTGAAGAGAATTTGATTGATCCTGTGTATTCTGTATTCCATTAGACTGAAGCTGGCTGGAGCTCTGGGCTTCAGACTCTGTAGCAGCAGGTGTCTGAGAATCTTCAATGGTGCGTTCAGAACTACTGGCTGATGTGCTTGCATACTGGCCCGTATCTGCTGAGCTCACTAACGTGTCACTGCTGGTCAGAGATGTTGATGCAGTGGTTGTACAGGTAGTGGAGGAGGAGGGAGATTCCGGCATACTGGCAGAAGCAGTGGTGGTGGTAGGTGTGGAAGCTAACTGACTCCCATTGGAAGTCCCACTATCAGTAGTAGTAGCAGGCTGGCCAACCTGTGCAGTTCCTCCTCCAGCAGCCACATTGTTTATCACTGGCAAAGCTAAAGTCACTCCTCCAATGTTGATTGGTAGGGTTGTTACAACTTGAGCCTGAGTACCAGGAAGGGTCTGTAACTGCAGTGGTATTGAAACACCAGGTCTAATTTGGACTGGAACTGTCTGATTTGCCAGGTTTTGAGCAAGAATATTCCCAGAAGCTGTCCTGTTAGCAGCTGTGAGTATAGCTTGATTATTACCTGCAGAAATAAGCTGAATTTGACCCTGCAAATCCTGTAGAGATGAACTACTAGTTGGATTGATTTGAATTTGTTGACCTTCTACTGTTTGAAGTTGTGGAATCACTTGGTACTGTACACTACCACTTGGATTTTGTACTTGTATGACTTGAAACTGACCAGGGGAAGAAGAATTACCTGATTTAGTTTTTGTGGGAGATGCACTCCCATTATTACTGGTGGAAGAACTAGATGAACTAGAAGCTGGTTGAGAAATGTTATTTTCTTTTGAAGCAGGAGGAGTGGAGGCAACAAGTTGCCAAGCATTCCCAGCAAGTTGTGTTGTTACCAGTTCTAGCTGTTGTGGTTGATTTTGAAGTTGCACCAATCCTTGGCTTGGATCTATAATAATTTGTTGTTGTCCAGTTGCTTGATTTTCACCAGGAGTCCCTATTTTGCTGCAAGTAGCTGCCAGTAAAGCCAGAGGAGAGGGCTGAGAGTCCTACCCAAAATGGGATAGTAAAAGGGAGAGGGGAAAAAAAAGTGGGAGGATTTAGTGAAGGCCAGTAGTTGGGAGGGGTTTATTTATTTATTTTGACAGCTCTACATTTCAGAACTTACTCAGGAAAAGGAAGAAATATAAATATTAACAAAAGCAATAAGATACAGGAATAAGGAAGCAGGTCCCACAATATAAACTATATATAATAAGAAATTTCTAACAAACTTTCTTGAAGTGTTATTTTACTAAACTCAAAACGCCCTTGGGAAAACACACACCTTTCTCTTAGAGTCTGAGTTCCTGGTGGAATTTTAACCACGATATCCCAAACATGTGAAATCCGTATGAATTTACGATTTAACTTCCTCACTCTCAGAAAGATGCTTTGAGTGGATAAACATTTTTGTTCTGTTCTTCACTTCTGGGCATTTAAAGGGCATAACTCCCTCTTTCCCCTTACGTTTCGTGATGCCTTTTTTTTTTTTTTTTTAATGTTTGCCTTTACCTGGGAGCCTGAGGTTTTGGGTTTTTTATTGTTATTCTCTGGCTCAGAGGTTTTCCCTCCTTCTGTAGCCATCGCCGCTGCCTGTGCCGCCTCCTCCTCCTCCTCCTTCTTCTGATCTGCAACAAACCCCCCCCCACCCCGCCGTACACGACAACAGGTTATTAGGATTATTATTATTCGTCTTCCCCTTCCCCTCTCCCCCCCTCCCCCCGAACATTAATCTCCATAAACCCGCGATCCACGCACACCGGCAGGGGGTGGGGGAGAAGGAGGGAAGGGAGGAGGGGGATATCACAAAACGTGGTTTGAAACCCGACCCATCGGCTCCAGAGCAACACCCAGAAGGTTGTTCTCTCTCAGACATTAAGACAAAACACAACCCTCCTTCCCTCCCCTTGATTCCCTCCCTCCCTCTCCTCCTCCCCTTAAAGCATCTCAGCGGCCCCGGGGGAGGGGGGAGAACCGAGCAGGGTCTGGGGAGGGAGGGAGGGAGGGAGGGAGGTGGTGAAGGAGACCGAGGGGGGTGGAGAATACGTACCGCTCATCCCGCATTAACAGGACAAACCCTCAGATGGAGACACTGGGATAGAGGTGGGTGGGGGTGGGGGCGAGGCGGGAGGAGAGGCCGGTCCCGCCCGCCCGCGGTGGCTCGGAGGAGGCTGTAGCTGGCACAGGCTCTGCCTCTTTTTCCGCGAATGGCCGCCGCTGGGCTGTGGCGTAGCAGCTCCTCTCTCCGCCCGAGCCCTGCTGACTCGCCCTTGATTGACAGCGGCGGCGCGCGGCGCGGGCGGCGGTGCGGGCCGGGGGCGGGGCCAGGGCGGCGCAAGCAGGGCCGACTCCCCACCCCCCTCGGCCTCTCTCTGCCAGAGCCGCCGACTCTCCACCCCTTCCCCCAGCGGATTGGCCGCCGACCTGCCGGGGGCCGGGGCGTTGGGGCCGCCTTCTCTCCACCCCCTTTCTGGGGGTTATTCTTTCAGCAGCTTTTCTTTTCCTCCCGCGGCTCTTCTGGTGCTTGTTCTGTCGGCGTTCTAGCTCAGGCGCACTGCCGGTAGGCCTTTCATACAGCCAAACTTGTTGTCTCAGGATATCCCGCCCCCTACTCATTTCCCAGCGCCCTCCCCTCAAAAACCGGCTCCAGCATCCTTCGGAATTGTCACTAAAGAAAAAAAGTAAGGCTCTCATTCAACAAAAGCGAGAAGAGCGGACAGTGGGGCGCGCGAGCCACCGAAGTCTAGGCACAACCGGTGAACTGCCCGCTGCCCCGGCGCAGGGAGCATGGCTTTCCTGAGGCGCATCCGGACCCGGGCGCCCTTTTTCCCTGGCTCGGTCCCCATTGGTTGAGCGCCTGGGTGACGCGCGCTGAGTGGTGGGAGAAGTGGGGCGGGGCACTACCGCAAAGGCTGTCGGCCCTTGTAGTTTCCGGTGGCCGCGACGGCCCCTCCAAGACACCGCCTTCCTTCCCGCCCCCGACTGAGGCCCGGCCGCGGAGCGGAAAGCTGCCCGAGGGGGCGGTGGCAGCAGGGCGTGGCCGGGGCCGAGTGGGAGTTGAACTGAGCGAGGGGGAGGGGGAAGGGGTGTTGTTTGCCTGGGCCTATCCGCCGCTCAGGGCTGCCCAAACCACCGCTGCCGCCGCCTCCTCAGCTCCAAGCCGCTCCCCGCGGGGCGAGCTCACACCCGGAGCGCTCGGCGATTGAGCGGGCGGCGGCGTGGGGAGGCGGGGTTTGCTGTCCTCCGGGTTTGAATGAACCCGGCTTCTTGGAGCTGCGCCTTCGCCTTTCCTTTCTTTGCTCACCTCCCTAACTCAGGCCCCGCGAGTCAGATCCGAGGCCTGCATTCCCTCGGAGAAAGATCTTCCATTTTGTTGTCTCTGGCTGGTTGCTGGAGCAAAGCAATGACCCGCCCTTTCAGGTTGCGTTGCGTCTTGCCGAATAGTCCGCGTGGTTGTCGGACTTCTCTGTGAGTCTCAAAAGATTCTCGAGTGGAAGAAAAGCGCAGTTCTTTGGGTCAGCCCTGGTCACGGTTCTGCATAAGCTTCTGGGCAGGTGAAATTCGTATCTGGCTGCACAAAGCATCTTGTTAAATTAACTTGAACAGCCTCCTGACCCAGCTTTCCTCCAAAGTCCTGAAGTCAGGATGATGCCATGCATTGTAATAATGCCTGATTAAATGTACCAAAGGTGGAAGTGAATCGCTAATATAAACACTGGCCTTGGGACTAGGCGCCCTTACATACCTAGACTCACAGTCACCCACTCCCTCTTTACCTGGGCTTCACACACAGCCTAGAGCATTTTTGTCTCTTGCCTGAGGCCTGACGTGTCACAAGAATGAGGAGGTCCCAGGTGCTTCACTTGACTGGCATTTCCTTTGCTTGTTAAAGTTATTGCAACACTGGCTGATGACAAAGCCAAGCAGTGCAACAAGACAAAGAATTCGAGTAAAAAATTAAATAGTATTGTCTACCCCTTCCTAAAAATGAGCCTAAGATCCTTAAATCACCTGCCTTTCCCCCACCATATACAATCTAGAAAGCTCAAAAGTGCTTCTCGCATTTACAGATACACCGTCTATCCTTCAGTCTTTTTTCCCCCAATTCACCGTGATGAATGAAGGAAGACATTTTGTAATCTTATGAATTAGGGCATTCCTTGTAGTTTTTCTTACTTTGCAAAACCTGCCTCAGAGGGGCAATGTCACTAGCTTTAAATATGAGTTAAATAATTGTTTATCCATTCAGTATAGGTCTAAAAAGTGTCCTAAATATTCTGTGCCTAATAGATAAGTGGTAATGGTAATTCATGAAACATCGTGTAGGGGAAGAAAAATCATTTTCCCCCCACCCTTGTTTTCTTAGCTGAGACACAACTCCCGCCCCAAGTAAAAGATTAACAAGAGAAAAACAGTATTATTAACATGTATGCCTCAAGTACACATGTGAGATACCCAACAGCAAAATGAATACTTACTCAGTGTTTAAGAATTCAAACTTAAATGTCATCTTAGCAGGGAAAAGGGAGAAGGAATGTAGACCTCTTAGGGGAGAATAAGTAATGTTTAGGAAAGATGAATGGGCTCATATCAAAATAGTCTATGACAAAGTTGTCTGGGTTTGGTTCTAGTCCCTGCGTTAAGAGTCAGTCTTGGGGACTTTCCTGGTGGTCTGGTGGTGAAGACTCCACACCCCCATATCAGGGGGCCCCACTGGATTCCTTGTTGGGGAACCAAGATCTCACATACGAAAACTAAGCACATGTGCCTTAACTACTGAGGCCTCATGCTCTAGAGACTGTGCAAAACACCTGTGCACCACAACCAAGACCCAGCCCAGTCAGAATTCTTTAAAAAGTCAGTCTTCCTTGGTTGATGAAACTAGGGGCAGGTGACCTACATTAATCACTTCTCAGGCACCATCATTTTATCTACATAATAGTTTAGCTAGATAACATAGTTCCCAAATTACACTCATTCGTACCCCCACCTTTCTAAGTTAAGCTATACACAATCTATATTGTGGTTAACTTAATGTTTTTCCTTTAAACCAATTGATTTCTAACAATTAATTGCTAACACGATTATTTCTAACATAATTTAAGAAGTTGATATTACCAAGGTAGGGCTTCCCAGGTGGCATTACTGGTAAAGAACCCACCTGCTAATTCAGGAGACATAAGAGATATGGGTTCTATCCCTCAGTCGGGAAAATCCCCTGGAGGAGGGTATGGCAACCACTGCAGATTTCTTGCTTGGAGAATTCCACAGACAGAGGAGCCTGGCAGGCTACAGTCCATGTAGTCGCAAAGAATTGGACACAACTGAAGCAACCACGCAGGCAACCTCTGTCTGTTACTAAAAGTGCATTCTTCTACAAGTGACTTTATCCCCTGTGAACCTCATTCTTTCATCTATAAAACAGCAAAGGTGATAATATCACCATTTCAGTCTCTGGCATGTGGTAAACTCTCATCTGTCAACCTATAGTTTTTATTATTATTATTAATATTATTGTTAAGATACACTAGTTACAACAAGCCAAACTAGAGATATATAAGTGACTAAAAACTGTTTTAACTGACCTCTATTCCAAAGATTAAAGTTATTAATAATAACCGATGGGCAAATCCTTTCTCACTTTTATCTGACTCACACAGATTTATATATGTGTGTATAATTTGTTAAGGTAAAATTTTGTAGACACTTGGACACACACATACGCGAACATACAGATGTATATATATGCAAACTTGCCTTTTTTTAAACCATAACATATAATAACCATGTCTCCAGGTCAAAAAATATAAATCAAAGTCATTATTTTCATAGAATTTACTACTTGGTATGAATATATTTTATTCAATAAAGATACCCCTGTTATAGTCACTCAAGTTTGTATTGTTTTTCAGTTCAGTTCAGTTCAGTCGCTTAGTCGTGTCCGACTCTTTGCGACCCCATGAATCCGTAGCACGCCAGGCTTCCCTGTCCATCACCATCTCCTGGAGTTCACTCAGACTCACGTCCATCAAGTCGGTGATGCCATCCAGCCATCTCATCCTCTGTCGTCCCCTTTTCCTCCTGCCCCCAATCCCTCCCAGCATCGGAGTCTTTTCCAATGAGTCAACTCTCCGCATGAGGTGGCCAAAGTACTGGAGTTTCAGCTTTAGCATCATTCCTTCCAAGGAACACCCAGGGGCTGATCTCCTTTAGAATGGACTGGTTGGATCTCCTTGCAGTCCAAGGGATTCTCAAGAGTCTTCTCCAACACCACAGTTCAAAAGCATCAATTCTTCAGTGCTCAGCTTTCTTCACAGTCCAACTCTCACATTGTTTTTACCCTACCATAAATAATTTGCAATAAACTTATTTGTACTGGTACTTGCAAATATATTCTTTTATGTTAGTATTTTTATTTTAGTAGAATGATTTCCAACAGTGGGATTGCTGACACTAAGTGTGTGCATATTTAAAAATTTTAATACATACAGTAAGATTACTATACAGAAAAGTAATTTTATTTTACATATTTTCCTGGTAGTATGAGTGCTCATTTCCCTATAATTTCACCAGCAGTGATTGTTCCTGACCTTGTAAATTATTGCAGATCTGATGGGTGAGCAGTGTATTTAGCTGACTGCTAGCTTGAGCCTTTTTGCATTTGCTTAGTGGCAAGTGATTTCTACTGCAGCAAATTGCTTACTACTACCCCTGCCTTTAATTTCCTATAGTACTGTCTTTCACTTATCAATGAAGGAGCTCAATGTACATGATAATGTTAATTCTTTGTCACTTGTATTGCCAATATTTTTTCAACCTATTCTCTTTGGCATTTTTCCATGTATTCTGTATAATATACTCTGAACTCTATTTCGTCAAGGATAATATCAACCTAAATGACTGCTTTTCATAGTTCATTAAAATATGGTTACATACAGGAATAAGGTACCTTTCGCATTATATAGGTATAATTGTTCTCTTCACTAGACTAGGACAGAATTATTGTCTCCTTACCCAACCCTACTCCTCCACAACCCACCCTTCCCCTGTCCCTTACATACATAATCCTAAATGCCTGGAAGTGTGCTTGGACCATTGGAAGCATTTAATACATATTTATTGAGTCAAAAAATATATATTGAAAGTTTTAGTACATAATCTATACAAATAAAATTACAAAAATACAAAATACAAATATACAAATACAAAATACAAATACAAATATACAAATACAAAAAAATACAAAAATACAAAAAAATCACAGCAAAATTTCTGGAATAATTTTTTAAATCAAATTTGGAAGATATTTCAAATAGTTTGAAATAAAAAAACTATCAAATTCACCAGAAGTGGGGGTCGAGGCATGTATACCTAAGAGAGCACCCCATATATTATAAGCAGTTATTCTCCCTAGCACATGCAGGAATTGATTTGTAATGATGATTATGAAAAGTGAAAGTGTTTGTTGCTCAGTCTTGTCCAGCTCTTTGCAACCATTTTGGCTACATAGCCCACGAGGCTCCTCTGCCCATGGAATTCTCCAGGCAGAATATTGGGAGTGGGTTGTCATTTCCTTCTCCAGGGGATCTTCCCAACCCAGGGACTCTATTCAAGTCTCCTGTAGGCAGGCAGACTCTTTACTATCTGAGTCACCAGGGAAGCAACAATTGTTATAGATTCTCTCAAAGAACCTGAAGGCAGCTAATAATAATATTCAGGTCTATTTCCTTATTTACTTTAATTGATAACAATTTTCACAAGGACCTGAATCATATATAATAAAATGTGAAATTTAAATTTAAAAATGAAATGGTGAATACAAATATGACCACCAACAGTGTCAACAGATTATGTTTCATCTAAAGTTTAATTTTGATTCCAAAGTTCCTAGAGCAAGAGTAAATGAATAAACATGATTGGTTCTATAGTTCTCATTTTCAGAAAGTTGAAAAAGGACTGTTTCTCCAGAAAAGCAAAACTCTAGCTAGCTCCAAAAACTAACAGCTATTTTGTTTTCTGGGTTTTTTTTTTTTTTTAAGCTATTTTGTAAATGCCACTTGCATATTAGGTCTATAATTCACCATTTTAGGCATTTTCAGTGTTTGGAAAAATAGTTATATTATGTTTAACAATATGGTTTGAAATATTTAATGAATTTAATTTACTCTGAGATTTTTAGAAAATGTTAATATGTTTATTTTGAGATTAATAGAGCATTAAAAAAGATCAAGGAAAATTAATTTTCTTATTTTATTCAAATAATTTGAGAATTAAAAACTGACCATGGAGATCTGAAAAGTGGATTTGAAGGCTTGAGGAAAAAAAAATTGTTGTGAGTTTAATTAACTGAATGTTAACTGAAATTCCAAAAATCTGTTTGTTCCAAAAATTCATTGTTCCAAAATGTCAATAAGGGTCCTTTGGACATTTAAAACAATCATGCTAACAACCTTAAGATAACTAAATGATCAACTCAAAACCAGATATCTAAGAATTTCTGTCAATGCCAAAGTTTTAGTTTTTAGATTTTAGTTTCCTTCTTTCTAATATTGAAGCAATTACCTGCTAGTGCTACTCTCTTTTGTGGAAACACCAAATCCTGAGTCTATCAGCCAAACAGGACTCAGAGGAACAAGTGGCCAGTTTATCTAAGAGTGAATTCAAAGTTTAAAGATACAGTATAAACCAAGTTCTTGGATTGGGAGAATAAATATTGTTAAAATGGCCATACTGTCCAAGGCAATCTACAGATTCAATGTAATCCCTATCAAAATACCAAGGGCATTTTTTATAGAACTGAAACAAAAACTTTAAAATTTGTATGGAAACAAAGAAGACATCAATAGCCAAAACAATCTTGAGAAAGAGGAACTGAGCTGGAGGAATTACATTCCCTGATTTCAGACTGTTCTATACTATAATCCAAAGTTACCATCATCAAAACACTATGGAACTGGCACAAAAACAGACACATAGGTCAATGGAACAGGATAGGGAGCCCAGAAATAAACCCATGCACTTATGGTCAATTAATCTACAACAATGGAGACAAGAATATACAATGGAGAAAAGACATTTTCTTCAGTAAGTGGTGCTGGGAAAAATGGACAGCTACATGTAATATAATGAAACTCGAACATTCTCTGGTATGAAACTATAGCAACCCTGGTAGCTCAGCTGGTAAAGAATCCACCTGCAATGCAGGAGACCCTGGTTTGATTCTTGGGTTGGGAAGTTCCCCTAGAGAAGGGATAGGCCACCCACTCCAGTATTCTTGGGCTTCTCTGTTGGCTCACATGGTGAGGAATCTGCTTGCAATGCAGGAGACCTGGGTTCGATCCCTGGATTAGAAGATTCCCCTGGAGGAGAGCATGATAATCCACTTCAATATTCTTGCCTGGAGTATCCCCATGAGCAGAGGAGCCTGGCGGGCTATAGTCCATGGAGTCACAAAGAGTTGGACACGACTGAACGACTGAACTGAAGTGACTGAGTGTATGAGCATGCATGCACCTCCCCCCGCCCACCACCCACCCCGCCACACTACCTACAAGACTGAATGAGGGGTTTGCCCAAAACAGGGAAAGGACATAATGGAGATGTAAGGGTCTCTTCGGTAGATACAAGGCAATGTGGAAGATGAGTATGGGGAGAGGCAGGGCAGAGACAGTAACAAGGCTGAAACCTGCAGGGAAAACACTGTCTGGCTTCTTTCCAAAGGGGATACGCTCCTTTAGCATAACAGAGGCATGAGCTTTGGGATGCTTCTCTATCTCTACGTTGCTGGAGAACGCGATGAGCTTTTAGACAGGACAAAGGGAATACTAGGGAAAACAAAGACAAAGCAAAAGGATTGAGAGGAAATTCATGTAGAAAAGAATATAAATAGCAAATGCGATGAAACAAAGAAAAAACATAATAATTATCCTGTTCAATGAGCTCTTCCCATGAAGATTTTTTTTCCAAATGTGAAGTGTCTTGAGAAAACTTAGATTAAGAGCGTGATCATGGAGGGAGTAATGCCCGCCAAGGGATGTAGACATGGTGGTGTGTTGTATATAAGGATAGCTGCAGATGAGCTGTCTTCTTACTGAACTTGTCTGCAATGTGTAGGAAGCCTTCTTGCTAAGTCTCGACAAATCCACCTCCTAACAGATCATTTGATGTGCATGACATCATCACATGAAGAGTAGAGAGCATCTCTCAGGACACTGAAGTCTGGGGCAGGAAAAATATGAGCATAACATGATTGGGCAAGCTGCAACAGTGAGTTAAATATAATAGCAACAATCATTTCCCACAGTAATAAATAAATGCAAAATCCTCGACAAATAAATAGAGCAAATGACTTGCTTTGCTCTCTGTCAGTCAAGTCAAACACGGAATACTATTTAAGAAGGACATCCACAACTAGTGGAGAAGGTGATCCAGGATGGAAGAGCTGAGGGATGGATATAAGCATTGTGATGATTTGGGAAAAGGTCCTGTAACAGCCTTCAAATACTTTCAGACCTGTTAGAGGAAGAGGGATTAGGTTTACTTTATGTGGTTTCAGAGGGCTGAACTATAATCAACAAGTGCATGTTGTTAGGAGGTAGATTTTGGCACAGTCTAAAAAGAACTTCTGAAGAATTAGAACTGTCTGACATGAAACAAACTCCCTGTGGGGTGGTGAGCTCTTCTTAAGTGGAGATTTTCAAGCGCAGGCTGAACTACTCCTCATTGGGAATATTGGAAAAAAGGGTTTACACACCTGACAGCAACAGAAGCAGATCGAGATTTTGCAAAGCCCAAAGTTTTAAAATTTGGGGAGCTCCTTTTAAGAACAAAGAATACAAAATTATGAATAAAAATCGGAGCGCCTTTGGAAGGCACGTTTATAAATAAGAAATCCTCTAAAACTTAGGCTTCATTAGCTGTGTCATAAATACATGGCAAGGGAGTCAGTTGATATCAAATAAATGTGAGATTTGAATTTGTTTTATTTTTTTATTTTTTTCCACACTTTTATGAATTTGTTTTTAAATAATGAATAATTTTTTAAATTTTAAAAATAGTCATTCTGTTATGTATGGCACAACATGGAGGGAGTAGAAAGAGAGAAGTGAAATGAGATTCACATGGGTTCCTAGCTAGCCTCTGTTTTCATAGCTGGGTAACCTTGGGCAAATTACTTAACTTCTTTGAGTCCTAATTCCTTCATCTGTAAAATGGAGGTGATGATCTCTATATTGTTAGGGAAGATCTAAATGAAAATGTATATAAAGCACTGGAATACAGAAATTGTACACTTAATGACAGCTAATTTGAAGGACTAATAAAATTTGAGTAATCAAAAGGAAAAGGTTTTTAAAATGTCATATGGCATTATCTGTCATTATCTGAAGATAATAAATGACATTGTTTCACAACCCCTAATGTAAGGCATAAGGCAACAAGGTTCATGAAATGTTTGCAATATTCACATTAGGTTTATTTCAAACAATTCTTGCTTATGAACAGATGGGAAAAGTCTCTCACAGAACTAACTGACCAAGATAAACACCTTTATTCTCCTAGCCCCCTTTTCACTTACACAGAGTTTGCGGTCAGAATCAAGGACTAGGACATTTCTTGTCACCCCACTTCTAAGAAGCAGGCTGGCCAAGTTTAAGTGTATGGAGATGGACTACATGGTCAAGAGGGGAGTAACTTAGCAGAATTCCTGTGCGTCACACAGCTCACAGTCACCAATCATCTAGAAGGTTCTTGCTTCTCTAAGTAAGGTTCTAGCCAGCAGCAATGGGATAGCCAGACAGCTTGTTAGAAATGCAGAATCCCAGACCTACCCTTGTATTTTAACAAGATTACTGGGTCATTTGATGCACAGCAAAGCTTGAGAAATGCTGATCAGATTACAGCATAACTCACTTTCCCACATGGTGCCCTGCAGTTGAGGTTCCTTCCTCTGGGCTCTTGGGGTGCATTTTCTTTTATGAGAAAGGTAAAGAATGAGGGATCTGTCTGCTACTCCTTGAGAGAGGGCTCAGTCCACCTAATTCTCATTGAGCTTTCATTCTCTGGCTTTTTTTCTTGTCATGTAACTCATGAGGATACTTCAAATTTGAGGCAAGTTAAACCTGGCCAAAGGTCTGGCCATCTTTCTCCAACTGCCCCATCTCTTTCTAAGATGTAGAAGACAAAAGATGAGACCAGGGGTTGTACTGCACTCCAGAGAGAGGCCGAGTTCTCTCTAAACAACTTCTCTCCTTCCTCCTTCCCTTCTCCTCCTGTCTGCCCTTGTCTTCCCATCACTCTTCTCTATTTGATGTACAAATACACCAAGGGGCAAATTCTACAGGAATGTCTCCTCTAGCACTAGGAAGATCCAGGCCCAACCAGCACTGGGACTCACTCTTTGCAATTTTTCTATCTGATTGGTGTGTTCGGAATCCACCTTTCCTAGCCTTGACTGTGGCCTTACAGAAAAGGGTAAAGAGGAGGAGAAATCTATTGAAGTGGAAAAAATGAAAGATTCAAAAAATGAAAGTTTTAGTTGCTCAGTCATGTCCAGCTCTTTCTGACTCTTTCCGACTCTTTGGGACCCCACGGACTGCAGCCCACCAACCTCCACTGTCTGTGGAATTCTCCAGGCAAGATTACCAAGGTAGGTTGCAATTCCCTTCTCGAGGGCATTTATCTTCCTGACCCAGGGATCAAACCCACATCTTCTGCATTGGCAGGCAGATTCTCTACCATGTGAGCCACTAGGGAAGCCCTTACAGAAAAGGGTAGAGGAGAAACCTATTAGGCTTATATTACTTTTAAATCTCTAGCCTAGGCAAAATGAGTCCTCCATCCATCCCAGAGGTGCACTGGCTTTCGGGAAGGTTTATCTAGTACCTAATGACATGGCTTTGCTGGCAACGGCTCTATGCATATATTAATAGAAAGTAATTATTTAGTACTCTCAAAGACTGGAGATCTCATCAGGAAAATTTGAGATATCAAGGAAACACTTTTCCCAAAGATGGGCAAAATAAAGGATATAAATGGTAGAGACCTAGTGGACACTGAAGAAATCAAGAAGAAATGGAAAGAATACATGGGAAAAACTGTATAACAAAGATCTAAATGGACCAGATTGTTATGATGGTGTCATCAGCCACCCAGAGCCAGACATTCTGGAGAGCGAAGTCAAGTGGGCCTTAGGAAACACTGCTGTTAAAAAAAGCTCGTGGATGTAACGGAATTCCAGTAGCACTGTTTAAAGGATGATACCATCAAGGTGTTGCATTCATTGTATCAGCAAATCTGAAAGACCCAGCAGTGGCCACAGGACTGGAAAAGGTCAATCCTCATCTTGATTCCCAAGAAGGGTAGTACTAAAGAATGTGCTAACCATCAGACAGTTGCTCTCATCTCCCATGCTAGTAAGGTCATGCTTAAAATCTTGCATGCTAGGCTTCTGCATTATGCAAACCAAGAACCTCCAGATGTCCAAGATGGATTTAGACAAGAAAGAGGAACCAGAGATCAAATTGCCAACATTTGCTGGATCACAGAGAAAGCTAGGGAATTCCAGAGAGACATCTACCTCTGTTTCATCGACTAGGCCAAAGCCTTTGACTGTGTGGATTATAACAAACTGTGAAAAGCTCTTGAAGAGATGAGGATACCAGACTATCTTACCTGTCTCCTGAGAAACCTGTATGCGGGTCAAGAAGCAACAGTCAGAACCCAGTATGGAACAACTGACTAGCTCAAGATTAAGAAAGGAGTATGACAGGGCTGTCTGCTGTTACCTTGTTTGCGTTATCTATATGCTGAGCACATCATGAGAAATGCCAGACTGGATGAGTAACAAGCTGGAATCAAGATAGGCAGGAGAAACATCAATGACCTCAGATATGTGAATGGCAGAAAGTGAAGAACTAAAGAGCCTCTTGATGAGGGTGAAGGAGGAGAGTCAAAGAGCCGGCTTAAGACTAAATATTTTAACAACTAAGATCATGGCATCCGGCCCCACTGCTTCATGGCAAATAGAGGGGTGGGAAAGGTGGAAGTAGTGACAGATTTCCTCTTGGGGTCTAAAATCACTGTGGATGGTGACTGCAGCCATGAAATCAGAAGACATTTGCTTCTTGGCAGGAGAGCTATGACAAACCTAGACAATGTGTTAAAAAGCAGACATTAGTCTGCTGACAAAGGTCCATATGGTCAAGGCAATGGTCTTGCCAGTGGTCATGTATGGTTGTGACAGCTGGACTGTAAAGAAGGCGGAGCATCAAAGAATTAATGTATTTGAACTGTGGTGCTGGAGAAGACTCCTGAGAGTCCCCTGGAAAGCAAGGAGATCAACCCAGTCAACCTTAAGGGAAATCAACCCTGAATACTCATTGGAAGGACTGATGCTGAAGCTGAAACTCCAGTACTTTGGTCATTTGATGCAAACAGGTGACTCATTGGAAAAGTCCCTGATGCTGGGAAAGACTGAGGGCAGAAGGAAAAGAGGGTGTCAGAGGATGAGATGGCTGGATGTCATCACCGATGCAATGGACATGAACTTGGGCAAACTTCGGGAGATGGTGAGGGACAGAGAGGTCTGGTGTGCTGCAGTCCATGGGGTCACAAAAAGCCGGACATGACTGGGAGACTGAACAACAACAACAACGCTTGGTATAAGCATTTCACATGTATCAACTCATTCAATCCCCAGGTAGCCTTATAAAGTAGGTATTATAGCAGGTATATATAGCAGGTATATTATACTAATAGTACCTGGGGTTCGTATCCAGGCCACTCCCATCAGAGGCCTTGCTCTTAACCTGCCTCTGACACATTTCTTCAAGAACTCTGTAGGGAGGGGTTTGTGTCTGGCTTGGGTGTCCCCACTCCCCCAGCCAGTTACCCTTCTAATCGCATTACCACTCCCTACAGAGCTCCTTTGTCAAAGCCCAGCAACAGACTTTAAACCACAAAATCATGTCTGGCTGCGGTTGCTTGTTTAGTAGACCAACCAGATTTACAAGTGAGAAAAGGAAGCATATCCTGGGCTCAAGAAGACTTTCCATAGCACTAGGAATTAAAAATTTAAAAAAGAAGGCCACATAAGATAAATAGATAATCCAATCAAAGCAAGACAAAGAGTTAGTTTTTCCTGAAGTGAATTTTCTAAGGGTAAGATTTTCAAAACCAAGTCAATAAATTTGTTTCCTGTTCTCAACCACAGTTCCTTGCTTTGGGTGAAACAAGCATGCTGTTTACAAAGTACTTTCACAGATGTTTACTCCCAGATCTTTACAGCACCTCAAAGAGTCGAGCGTCTTGCCTAAAATGACACATTAACTAAGTGGTGGAGTTTAGCCTGCAGCCTGGTCTCCTGACATAGATAGCAGAGCACCATAACCTCACTGCTTGCTCTCTGTTCCTCAGTGACTGGAGTAGAGTGAAAAGCATTCTGAGAACCTCATACTGTAAGTCTCGAAACTTCTGGTCACTCAGAAATAGCAGTGAGCGAACGCTGAGGGCTTTATCATACACCCAAAGCTGACCTAAGAATGTCACATGGTATAATCTATTTAGTCCCCACAACAAATCAGTGAGAAGCAGGTTACTACAATCCCCATTTTGCAGATAAAGAAACCGAGTGTGGAAGATTTTTACAGATCTTACTCAGACTCACCCTTCTAGGAAGTGGCAGAGCTTGTATCCAAACCCAGACATCTGATTTCAGAAGCTGTTCCTTCATCCACCAACCTCTCTGGCCTCTGCTGAAAAAGTAAAATTGAATTATTCAACAGAGAACGCAACATATCAGTGCTTAGAAGAATCTGTGAATAGAAAAGGGAAAGTACACAATATTATAGCACTTTCATTATATTAAATAATCATTAGAAGGTAAACAGAACTATCCTCTGGATGTCGGCATAGAATATTAATGATTAACAAATTAAACTGTATCAATTTATGTGAATACCTTCTCTGGGTAAGGGTCTGTGTCAGGCAATGTGGCAGCTCCAAAGACAACCAAGCCTGTCCCTGCCTTCATGAAGCCTACAGGGAAGCTAGAGAGATAGCAAGGCACCATCACACACATGTTATATATAACCCAGAAGGTATACGAGTTCAGTGCAGTCACTGAACAGGGTGTGAATCTATAGTCAATTACTGCAATAGGAGTTCAAAGCAAGGAAAAACCCCTCCAGGCTGGGGCTGTAGAGGAAAACTTTGTGGAGGATACAGCTGGATCTTAAAGAATGCCCAAACTAGGAAGAGTTCTAGGGGAGGGAATGGTATTCCAGATTCCAGACAGAGGGAACAGTGTGAGTGTAGGTATGGAGGCAAGAAAGAGAAGTATAATCAGTCCAAAAGTACAATCCAAGGGATGTCCGCTCTAAGTTTTTGGAAACTTTAAAGCCAGCAAATGTTACTGCACCTCCCATCCCTGCCATTGTCTTTGGAGACTTCCTGAAAAGTAACTTCTTCCAGTCATCCCCTTGCTGTCATCACGTCTCCAGACTATTTTGGGCTTCTTACCAATGACCTATGCCTAGTGTCCCCGCAATACCTCTGAGTGCCCACTGGAATGTCATTGCCTGCCAACAGCTCCTCAACATGTACACACTCTTCCCTCTCTCTCCCTTTCCCTGCAGTTGCTCACAAACTCCACATGGTTATGGTCAAGGTCTTTCTCAAAACCCACTGCTATGCTACTGCTAGTGTGTTCATGCAAAAAAAAAAAAAAAAAAAAAAACCCAAAACTTTTATTTATTTATTTATTTTAAACTATGCCTCCTATAGAATTTAGCAGTGAGCAATCACCAAAAATTGTACCTTCAGGTAGCTTTTATTCTTGGGAGGGGATTTCTAAGGGGAAAAAAAGGAAACATATGTATAGTTAGATGGTGATGAATACCATTTAAGAAATGAAGCAGAGGTGGAGAACAGGGACTCCTATAGGAAAAGGCACAGAAGAAGATGAGGAAGGTTAAGCAGAGATTGGAAGAAGATGAGGGAGGCCACGGGGGGAAGACCTTTCCAGGCATAGCAAATGGCAAGTGCAAAGCCCCAGAGGTAGGGACAAGTAGGTCATGTTGAGGACAGTCAAGAAGCTGGTGTGGCTGGGAACAAATAGTTCAGTGGTAAGGAATGGACTCAAAGAGGAAAGGTAGGCAGGCCAGATAGTGAAGACCAGGGTATAAATACTGGAATTAATCAGAGGGAGGTGGGAAGACATGGGAGGGTTTTGAACAGAATAACAAAAATAAAAAATACATTAAAAAAAATTAACCCAGCCATTATATGAAGAATAGACAACAGAATCAGGGAGATAGGTTCCAGAGCAATCTTCCATTCTTCTGAATGGTCTTCTCTATAAGACTTACCATCAACTAGGGGAATTTAGTGTACATGTGGATGCTCCATTCATTCACTGGCTTCTCAGTTCACTGATTCCCTTGATTCAAAGGTAAAAATAACTTCATTTTCCTAATTAGTCGCTCAGTCCCATGGCTAGGTCTCAATCTTATCATCACCTGGGCTTGATTTGCTTCTGAAATCACAAAATAGCACATTCTATGCTCAAATCTCAGTTTCCTATCTTTACAATTTTGTTATTTATACCTAGTTGAGCTGGTCTCAAATTCATGGAAAATACCAGTCTGTTTGCTGTTCAGTCCTTCTACAGTCGTTATGGCTATTTCTAACACTGTTTATACTCTGCAAACCATCTATCCTCCTATTTGCCCTGTCATTGACTTTGAAAATGAAAACCATCAAATTCCTGCCAACCTCTCCTTCACACCCATCTTCGCTTCTTCCTTCTAATCCCACAGAATGAAGCTAAAACCTTCACCTTGTTCACCTTCTCAGTCTTTCCCATATTAGACATCTAATTCCATAGCTCATCTTTCCAACCAATCCTGGCTCTGGCTTCTTCCCTTCACTGTTTAAATTTGCTCACATCTCTCTCATTTTGGAAACACACACATGTAACAACCCTACACACTTCCCCCAGTACACATCCCCTTTCAGCGTCTTGCCTTATCTTTCTCTCCCTCTTGACAACCAAGTTTATGGGGAAAGTGTTCTATCTCTTTCCGTGTCCACTTCTTCACTCATCATTTAATGTGGCCCCACCTTCCTCAAATCTCTTTCTGCATTCACCAGATTCCCTTTCTAATCCTCATCTCTCTGTAGCCAACCTTACAGAGGCACAGATAGGCCAAACTCATACGTGGGATACTCTTTTCTCCACTACACTTGTACTCATCCTATTTGTTTCAGAAACTTTTCTGGCCTCAGGAAAGCCATTTCTAACACATTCCAACCTCCTATCCCTAAATTACTGAAGAAGTTGCCCTACGTGCCAGCAGAGTATCTTGTGCTTAATCTTCATTTACATTTACCACGTGTTTGGAAGTTTCTGGTTCACTCATGAGCCCCCTTTGCTAGATCATAACCACTTGAGGTCAAGGTCTATGTGTATATCACAATTTCTCAGTATATATTCTTTTAAATTAAATTTACAGAGAAAGCTGAATTATGAGTAATGGCATGTAGAATCTGGGTTTTCATCTTTGCACTCTAAAGATAATTGAAAGTTGTCAACCAAAGGTATGACTTGGTCAGGAGGGTAATTTGTAAGAGTCTCTTCCACTTCCCAGTTCTTTTTGCATTCATAAACCTTCTCATTTCATTGGGCTCCAGGAAATCACTGTTCTACTGTATGCAAAATTAAACTATCAAAGGATTTTTTTTTTTCATTTTCCAAGATAGGGAGTAGAGGATGATAAGCTGGATGGAGAAGGAGTGGTGTTGGACAGCTGAGTTTGGGACATGTGTGGGACAGTTATGTAGAGATGTCCAGTGGGCAGCTGAAGAATGGGTTGGTGCTCAGGCAAGGACTGAGCCGTGAACATGTATTTCGGTTTCAGCAGAATATACATACATGGCAGCTGACACATGAGAGAGTGTGCACTCTCCAAGAGACAGCATGTAGCACAAGAAGAGCAGAGGGCTGGCACGTGGAGCACCTGAGGACCTAGACACTGGATGGGCGGACAGTGGAAGAAGGGTGGCGAAAGAAAGAAGACAGTGCGGGAATGGTCAGAGAGCAAAGAAGCCCAGGAAGAACCTCTGGTGGCCAAGGTCGACACCCTGGCCTTCAGCCCCTGCATGCCAGTCCTCCAGCCTGTCCACTCCAGACTTTGAGCCGAAGATTTCTGCTCCTGCAGGCTTGATACTTCTGTATATGCTCACAATCCAATTTTAATCAGCTTTTCACCACTTGACAGAAATGGTTTGTTATCTTTGGCCAGTTCCTACCATATTCACTCCAACAGCCATCCTAAACCATCACCTTCCCAAGGACTCTAATCATTCTCCACCCTCACTCTTTTTTTTCAGCAACAGCTTTATTGAGATACAACCATTCAATTCACCCATTTAAAGTATATAATTCAATATTAAAAACATGTATTCACAAAGTTGTACAACTGTCACCAGAATCCATTTTAGAACATTTTCTCACTCCCAGAAGAAATACTGTACCCTTGAACCATCACCACACAAACCCTATTCACTAGCACTCCAGTCCTAAAAAACCAATGATCTATCTCTATAAACTTGCCTGTTCAGAACATTACACATAAATGGAACTAGATAATATGTGGGTTTTGTGACAGGCTCTCACTTTGTGTAATGTTTTCAAAATTCATCCACTTCATAGTAGGAATCAGAACTTGATTCCTTTTTATGAAGATATATATCTGAAAAATGCTCCACTGTGTGAACATACTACAGTTTTAAATCCATGTATCAGCTGATAGACATTTGGGTGTTTTTAACTTTTGGCTATTGTCAATAATGCTGCCATGAACATTTGTGTATAAATTTTTGTGTGGACATATGTTTTATTTCTCTTGGGCATATACCTAAGTGGAATTTCAAGGTTATTTGTTAACTCTATGTTTAATCATTTGAGGAACTGCCTGACTATTTGTCTAAGTGATTGCCTCATCTTAAATTCTCACCAACAGTATAGGATATGAGGGTTCCAGTTCTCTATATCTTTGCCAACTCCTGTTTCCTGTCTTTTTGATTTTAGACATCTTAGTATATATGAGTGGGCTTCCCAGGTGGCACTAGTTCTAAAGAAGCCACCTGCTAATGGGGGAGACGAGGGTTCAGTCTCTGCGTCAGGAAGATTCCCCCAGAGGAGGGCATGGCAACCCTCTCCAGTATTCTTGCCTGGAGAATCCCAGGGACAGAGGAGCCTGGCAGATGAGGTGGTTCAGTTGTAAAGAATCTGCCTGCCAATGCAGGAGATGCGAGTTTGACCGTTGCGTCGGAAAGATCCCCTCGAGAATGAAATGGAACCCACTCCAGTATTCTTGCCTGGAAAATCCCATGGACAGAGGAGCCTGGCGGCTACAGTCCATGGGGTCACAAAAGAGTCAGATATGACTTAGCCACTAAGTAACAACAAAAGTATACATGAAGAGGCACCTCATTGGGATTTTTATTTCTAAGATGATTAATGATATTGAACATCTTTCATGTATTTGTTTGCCATCTGTACATCTTTGGAAGATACATGTCCCTTTTATCAGATATATGATTTTAAAATATTTTCTCCCATTTATTTCTTTGTTTTTTCACTTTCTTGATGATGTTCTTTGAAGCACAATTTTCAATTTCTATAAAGTCCAATTTATCTATTTTTTTTTTGGTTGCTTGTGCTTTTCATGTCATATTTTTAAAATCACTATCTAATCCAAGGTCATGAAGATTACTCTTGTCTTCTCTTATGAGTTGTTTTACTATCATATTTTGGTACTTAGGAACACCTACTTTAAAGTACTGAAGCACTGGATTTGAGCCATGAGTTCCCATTTACCAGTTGTCTAACCTTAGGTAAACTGTATTCAACTTTTTCAAGCCTTGTTTCCTCTTCTCTAAAGCGGAATGAGTTAGTAAAAGCAATCTATGCCATAAGAAAATTTTTAGGCTCCAATCAATTAGTGTTTGTCCAAGCTCCTAACATAATGTCTGGCACCTATAAGTGCTCTATAAATGTTAGATACCACTGATCGGAGATTCTCAGTGTTTACTCACCTGCATCTTCAAACATTTCTGTGTTTTTACCTTCACTTCTATATTAGAGCAAGGGTATAATTGACTTTCACTTTATTTATTTCTAATACTATATAATCACAATTGTACTGTTTAATGTACATTCCATTATCTAAAATTGTGATTCACACTTTCTAAGATCTAGCTTTTGGGTGCATTCCTATATTTGTGTTATGCAGGATGTCATATTATATTGATCATTTTAGCATTACCATACAAGCTGTGTTTTTCACAAAATGTAATTATGGCAATTTTACATTGCATTATATAAATCACAATGTATTACAACTATTAATATGGATAATAACAACAGACTATTTATACAGAATAGATGAAAAAGGAAAAATCCACCAAAACACTTTGCTTCCATGTAATTATACAATCTATTCACAGAATAAATGACCAGCCACAGTGTAATCTACACTAAAGCTATGGTAATTCTTCATGAACTTGGTTGAGAGTTCTTTTGGGAATTACTCTGAGAAACAATTACATTTTCTTCTGACAGATCAATAATATGAACCATCACACAGGATATTTCAAGAGTCTGGCTAGTGAACTTCATTTCTAGTCATCTCTGGATTAGCAGTTTTCAAACTTCAGTTGTGTGAGAATTACTTGGATAGTTTGTTAAAACACAGATGCTGGGGCTCTCCCCAGAGTTTCTGCTTCAGTCATCAAGGGGTGGGATCTAAGAAGCTCCAGTTCTATAAAGTGCCTAAAGGTTGCTGATGCTGCTGGTTGAGTCCATGCTTTGAGAAATATTGTTTCAGTACATAATTAATATGCATCAAGGATATAGGGTCTACATTTCTAAGTTGGTCAGAATCCAGGGAATTTCATGGGTCTTCCAAATTCCATCAACTTTACTGGAGCTCCCTAGAGATCCCATGAAGCTACAGACATTTCAAAAATCTTTTGGACTTCTACATAAAGATGTAAACATTTGAAAAACTGTGGGGGGGTTGAGGGTAGCAATGATTTGGGGTGGGGATAACACTTTTTAATGTCTAGGAAAGCTTCAGGCCCTTGGAGGACCTGCTGACTCTTGAGTCTAGACCATAGGATTTTCCTGGAGTCTAACTAATTATGTGCTTGGTTTTCTTTGACTTATTCTCCTCTAATAGAACAGACCATGTAATAATTTTAGTGTCCCACCCCTGCCCAATTAAGCCTTCTTCATGTTACAGGTCTACTATGCACACTCCTAAATTCACAGTCATTTCAGTGAGTTTGATGATGATTATAATTTGCCCTCTGTTCCCTATTGTACTAACATTCTGAGTGACTAGCAAGTTGTCCTTCTTTCGCCCTCGTTCAATAGTTGGTTTTATTTTAGTCTGCCAGCAGAGGTAGGTGTGTGTGTGAGACTTGGGCAGTTCCCTTGGTTATGCTTTGGGGTTGCTGTTAGAACCACCTCAAGCAAAAATCTGTGGGGAAAGTTTATCTTGCATATGGATGCACAGTGTGGAAAAGTATAAATCAAAGTATTATCTCTGGAACATGGAGAACATACAAAGAGATACATACAAAGAGAAATAGAACCAAGAGAAGAGAACCTGATAACATGTTTAAGGATTAAGTCATGTCCAAAACCAGAAATATCCTAGTCTTTCTCAATTATTTGAGCTGACAAATTTCTATTTTAAGTTAGCTAGTTTAATTTGGGTTCCTATCATTACTAAAAAGTCCCAATTACATTACTCCTGAAGTTAACAACTCTATAGGAAAAAAATTCCTGTATATCTCCTCTACTCTCAATTCAATGCTCTAATCATGGAATAGTTTACTTTTGACTCTTCCATTCACCAAATGTGTGTGGATTTCTCTCCCATACTAAGCAATTCTCTGGTTCTCCAGACACCATCTCACAATTAAACTGACACTGTCTACCTGGAGTTACCATAAAATCCCACAGATTATGGCTTTAGTCCCACAATACCGTTTCTAACCCCACTTTAGATATCAAACACAAAGCCAGGTTGTCATCTGGGCATCTGACCTTCTGACCGGCTATAACTCTGAGGTTTCCATGACCTACTCTTTAGGCTCAATTATTTCCTAGAATGGCCCACAGAACTCAGAGAAACAGTTTACTTACCATTGCTTATTTTAACAAAAGATACTTCAAAGGCTACAGATGAACATCCTGATGCAAGAGATGCACAGGGCAGAGTATAGGGGAAGGGTTTAAAAGGTGCTTTACCGGGCCAAATTTCAGTCAGGCTCCCCTACACTCTCCATCAAGGCCCATCCCTGTATTTCCTTGCAGAATCCAGTTTCAGTAAGAATCCTGCTAAATCAGTTTAGCAAGAATTCCCACTTTTAGTATCCCATCAAACTTCTCATTTCTGCCACCTCCCCCTGATCAGCCTGGCTGCCCTCAGCAAGAATCCTGTTAAGTCATTTCAGCCAGACTTCCCCAGACTTGTCTCCTTGTAGTAATTTTCCATCTACCGATGTCCCACCCAAACTTACTGCTTGGTTATAAATCTATACTTGTTCTGGTTGTATTTGGAATTGATTCTAGCTCTATTCTGTAATCTCTCTGTCCCTACTGTAATATTTTTTTAAATGTATTATTATTTATTTAAAATTAATTTTATTGGAGTATAGTTGACTTACAATATTGTGTTAGTTTCTACTGAACAGCAAGTGAATCAGCTATACATATATCCACTCTTTTTCAGATTATTTTCCCATATAGGAAAAGAGCATTGAGTAGAGTTCCCCGTCCTATACTGTAGGTTCTTAGTAGCAGTAGTAGTGTTAGTCACTCAGTGGTGTCTGACTCTTTGACACCCTGTGGACACCCTGCCAGGCTCCTCTGTCCATGGAATCCTCTAGGCAAGAATACTGGAGTGGGTTGTCATTTCCTTCTCCAGGATATCTTCACAAACCAGGGATCAAACCTGGGTCTCCTGAACTTCAGGCAGATTCTTTACCATCTCAGTCACCAGGGAAGCCCTGTAGGTTCTTATTAGTTACCTATTTTATATATATATAGTAGTGTGATAAATTGGGAGACTGGGATTGACAAAGACATACATATGCAATAGTTTTTTGAATAAAATCTATTTTACTGCTTTAACTTACTGTCCAGCTCTGATTCTCTTTTTAGCAAGACATGGAACTCCTATGGTCTATCCAAGTAAACCACCTGTCCAGTACCTTCCATATGTTCAGCATTCCAGAATTCTTTTTTTTAAATAATTGAAATAGAGCCGATATATAATATATATAAGTATAGGGGTATAATACAGTGATTCACGAATTTTTAAAGCTTATATTCCATGTAGTTATTAGCAAATATTAGCTATTTCCCCTGTGCTGTAGAGTATATCTTTGTAGCTTATTTCTGTCATATATAATAATTTTGTACTTTTAATCCCCTATCCCTATCTTACCCCTCCCTGGACTGGTAACCACCAGTTTGATTCCTGTATCTGTAAGACTGTTTCTTTTGTTATATTCACTACTTTATTTTATTTTTAAATAAGATTCCACATGTAGGTGATAGCATACACTATTTGTCTTCCTATGTCTGACTTATTTCACTTAGCATAATACCCTCCAGATTCATTCATGTTGTCACAAATGGCAAAATTTTTCTTATATTATGGCTGAGTATATGGGCTTCTTGGTGGCTCAGATGGTAAAGAATCTGCCTGCAATGCAGGATACCTGGTTTTGATCCCTGGGTTGGGAAGATCCCTTGGAGGAGGGCATGGCAACCCACTCCAGTATTCTTGCCTGGAGAATCCCCATGGACAGAGGAGCCTGGTGGGCTACAGTCCATGGGGTCACAGAGAGTTGGACACAACTGAGCGACCGAGCACAGCACGGCACAGCACAGGGAGCTAAAATAAGTTACAAGGAGCTCTCCTTTCAAGTAACATTTTATTTTTGCGAGCAAATAAGGGCATAAAAATTTTCATGGTGAATGCTTCATTAAAAACAAAAGATCAAATGGAATATTTATACTCCTGAATAGGAACTTCTCTGTAAATACTGTGTGATTCCTGAGGAGAAACACTCCCTACAGCAGGTCAGGAAATGCCTTGATCAGCCCAAAACAGCTTATATATTAGACTGAGAGTTACTTAAGACATTGATAAAACTGGATCTTCTAGAAGAAAATTTAATATTTTTTACTTACACGTTGCCACAGTGAGGGTACAGAAGAGTAACTAAAGTGGCGTCTGATTGTTATTTATATTGTGATTGTAAAGAATCAGTAAGACCTTACTGAAATTCTCAAGTAAACTATAGATGGGGATGATAATTTCTATGTGAAATCATCACTGGTATTCCCTCAACTTAATTTCTTCCTTTATTAAATTTTTCAATAGAGTTTAGTGTGTGAATTCTTTTGCTCTCACATATACATATTTAAATGAATAATTTAAATAAAGGAATCAATTCATTATATGCAGTATTACCTTCGAAGAGTTTATCACAAACTATATTCACTTCCTAAACCGAAGGAGCCTCTGTAATGTTTTGTAAATATAACACTGATTATATTTAATTATTTTAAGTAGCTCTGCAAAATATTTTAGAACTTAATACCATCTGCTATTTTATTATATAGCTGCTAGGCTGCTACTGCTAAGTCGCTTCAGTCGTGTCCAACTCTGTGCGACCCCAGAGACGGCAGCTCACCAGGCTCCCCCGTCTCTGGGATTCTCCAGGCAAGAACACTGGAGTGGGTTGCCATTTCCTTCTCCAATGCATGAAAGTGAAAAGCGAAAGTGAAGTCGCTCAGTCATGTCTGACTTCTAGCGACCCCATGGACTGCAGCCTGCCAGGCTCCTCCATCCATGGAATTTGCCAGGCAAGAGTACTAGAGTGGGTTGCCATTACCATCTGCTATTTTATGATATAGCTACTTCCTGGGTAATTTTTTTTTCTTGCATTTACTAAGACTGGGCTGCAAACTATAATTTTGGCTTATTGTTATTAATTTAAAAATCATAATATATGTCTAGTGGCTACTGTTTGCCTTTGATAACATTGGTAATTTTCCCATTTGCCTTAATCCTAAACCCTTAATTTTGGGCCACAAAACAAGAATAATTAATTGAATTATCAATCGGAAAAGAAAAATGCAATGATTTTAGTCATTTAAGTTTCTATTTAATAAATACAGTGCTAATTTGGTACTCTTATGACTATTTCTAGCTGTCATAATACCACCACCTAAACTGAATATTTTGATTCTCTGCTGATTTGCTTAGTTCAAACTGAATTTATCCAAGGTACTTTGTGTTTAACAAGTGGGTGAGTTCAAGGTCAAAGAAAGAAAACAATCCATTCACTCATAGGTACAATAAAACCATAAAATCATTAAGATAAATAAAGCAGGTGCAATTTAAGTAACAACTGAGGTGGCCAACAAGACAGTTAGGTGCTAGGAAATACGGTATAATGAAAACTATATAAATTCAGTGCTAAATTTGACTCTGTACTTTGGGAAGAACCAATGGAAAATAAAATTGTGATGTGCTATGGGGTCATACCTCTGTATTAAGATGAACAACATTCTCTACCTTGTACTTTGGGAGGTATATATTCCATCAGATCTTGACTGGCATAATAAAAGCCATTCAAAAGTGTTTCTTAAGGAGAGGACAATTTTATTCCACTAAAATCTTAATCCCACTAATGAATTGCATAAAATGTTGACTTGTGGCTCTGTGAAATTTTGGGGGGGAACTAGTTTTATCCAGGTTGACAGATTACCAGTGAATTGTTTTGTACAGGTAAAAACCTTAGAGAAACTAGGGTACTGGTCCTTAGACATTTTTATTCTCCTAAAATAATTTGGAAAAATCATATGCCCTTTAAACGTTTAAAAACTAGTATCTAAGAATTTCTATGACAAGTTTAAAAAATTTTTAAAGGATATAATTTTAGCATACTTATCTATGGCGTTTTAAAATTAAAGCTTTAACACCATATTTAAAAGCACACTTATGGATCATTTAAACGCCACACAGATTTGATAGCATCATTATCCATTTAAAATACATGGACAGATTTTCTTTAGTAGCCAGAAATTTTACATTGTTTCTTATTTTCTATGAACTCCTATTTCTATTCTACTTTCACTATAAAATTCCCTTACGGGATGAATTATCACTGATGTAACTATTGGCATTCAATTGCTCCCAACAACCATTTGCATAACTATCTAGAAATTATTTTAATTATAATTGGTAAATATGGCTCTTTCCACCTGTACTCCCCTCCTTCACACTTCCTGCTTTAGCATGTATTTTTCAAATGGTTGTGAGCATTTTTGGGGAAAAAGTTGAGGACACATTTGGTGTGTATCATTGTTTATATTTTTATAAGGTTGACAATTACTTCTGTATGTATCTATGTAAGTTAGAAATGTGTGAGACACTGGGTACAGTCTGAATATTTGCATCTCCTCCAAATTCATATATTTAAATCCTAATGTCCACTGTCATGGTATTAAGAGGTGAGACCTTTGGGTGGTGATTATGTCATGAGGGTGGAGCCCCTATGTGTGGATTAAAATTCCTTAAAAAAAGAGAAACCCTACAAAGTTCTCTAGCCCCGTCTAGTATGCAGGATACAAGCAGGAAGTGCTGGCTATGAACCAGTAAGAGGGCTCTCACCAGGAGTCCCCCATGCTGATATTTTGATCATGGACTTCCCACCTGATTATGGACTTTCCACTTCTCTGAAACTGTGAGAAATAATTTCTGCTTTTTATAAACTACCCAGTCTGTGGTATTTTAATAAAGATCAGCCAAACTAAGATCAGCACTTGACCAAAACATTATAATATTTTAAGATTTAGAAATATTTGTGTTATTCCTTGGCATAATAAAATTTGTAATGTAATTTATAATGCAATGTTTAGTTTTTCATGCTAAATATTTACATTCATATATAAATTTGCATACCTTTTCTTAAAGTGCCCCTCCCCTCTCCACAAATTAGATAAGCCTCAAGCCTCATAAAAACTGCCTATCCTTTATTTGACCTAATTATGTACACTGTGCTTGAAACTATGTGTTTTCTGAAAAAAAGGGCAAAAATAATCTATAGTTTTTATACTAACAAAAGTACAATTATAATTTTCTATTAAAACCAGGATCCATTCTTAAAAAGTAATCAGGTTACACAGTAAGTGGTTCCTGCCCCATCCTATAGTATATCCCAATCACAAAGTGCACCAAATTAGCAATTTCTAATATACAAAGTTCCCTCAATGGAAACACAATTAAGTCAAAGAATAAAGCACTGTAGAACCTTAATTAGGGATGTTTAACAGACACTAATTGTTTTGGTCTCATGAGTTATTTTTTAACTTTTTAAATTAAAAACTTAAAAGATACGTGAAAGTCACAAGTACAGGACAATAACCATTTTACTTCACCTAGATTAACCAATTGTTAATATTTTACTATGATGGCTTTCTCAAATTAATTATATTAATAGTATTGTTGAAAAAAATGGAAAACAAGTTGCAGAGTTATACTACTTGAACCACTAGACATCTCTTCAAGAACATTGCAGACACTAAGGGAACATTTCATGCAAAGAGGTGAATAATAAAGGAGAGAAATAGTAAGGGCAGAAGCAGAAGAGTATAAGTAGAGATGGCAAGAATACAAAGAAGAATTGTACAAAAAAGGTCTTCATGACTCAGATAATCACGATGGTGTGATCACTCATCTAAAACCAGACATCCTGGAATGTGAAGTCAAGAGGGCCTTAAGAAGCATTACTATGAACACAGCTGATAGTAGAGGTGATAGAATTCTAACTGAGCTATTTCAAATGCTAAAAGATGATGCTGTTAAAGTGCTGCACTCAATATGCCAGCAAACATGGAAAACTCAGCACTGTCCCCAGGACTGGAAAGGGTCAGTTTTCATTCTAATCCCAAAGAAGAGCAATGCCAAAGAATGTTCAAATTGTGCTCATTTTACATGATAGCAAAGTAATGCTTAAAATTCTGCAAGCTAGGCTTCAACAGTATGTGAACTGAGAACTACCAAATGTTCAAGCTAGATTTAGAAAAGGCAGAGAAACCAGAGATCAAATTGCCAACATCGGTTGGATCATAGAAAAAGCAAGAGAATTCCAGAAAAACATCTACTTCTGCTTCATTGACTATGCAAAGGCCTTTGACTGTGTGGATCACAACAAACTGTGGAAAACTCTTAAAGAGATGGGAATACCAGACCACCTTACCTGCCTCCTGAGAAACCTGTACATAGGTTGAGAAGCAATAGTTAGAACCAGACATGGAACAACAGACTGGTTCCAAATTGGGAAAGGAGTACATCAAAGCTGTATACTGTCACCCTGCTTATTTAACTTATATGCAGAGTACATCATGTGAAATGCAGGGCTGAATGAGTCACAAGCTGGAATCAAGACTGCTGGTAGAAATAGAAAAAACCTCCGTTGTGCAGATGATACTACCCTAATGGCAGAAAGTTAAGAGGAACTAAAGAGCCTCTTGAGGAAGGTGGAAACAGAGAGTAAAAAGCTGGCTTAAAACTCAACATTCAATAAACTAAGATCATGGCATCTGGTCCAATCACTTCATGGCAAATAAATGGGGAAAAAAATGGAAACAATTACAGACCTTATTTTCTTGGATTCCAAAATCACTGTAGACAGTAACTGCAGCCATGAAATTAAAATATGCTTGCTCTTTCAAAGAAAAGTTATGACAAACCTAGACAGTGTATTAAAAAGCAGAGATACCACTTTGTCAACAAAAGTCTGTCTAGTCAAAGCTATTGTTTTTCCTATAGTCATGTATGAATGTGAGAGCTGGACCTTAAAGAAGGCTGAGTGCCAAAGAATTGATGTTTGTGAACTGTGGTGTTGGAGAAGACTCTTAAGAGAGTCCCTTGGACACTAAAACCAGTCAATCTTGAAGGAAATCAGTCCTGAATATTCGTTGGAAGGACTAATGCTGAAGCTGAAGCTCCAACACTTTGGCTACCTGATGCAAGAAGCCAACTCTTGGAAAAGACCCTGATGCTGGAAAAGATTGAGGGCAGGAGGAGAAGGGGGTGACAGAGGATGAGATGACTGTATGGGATCACTGACTCAATGGATGGAAGTTTGAGCAAACTCTGGGAGATAGTGAAGGGCAGGGAAGCCTGACATGCTGCAGTCCGTTGAGTCACATAGAGTTGAAAATGACTGAGCGACTGAACAACCATCACTTGAACAAAAACTTAACATCACAGAAATTAGCTTTATTAGATTAGAGCAAAAGTAATTTTGGTTTCACATTGTTGAAATTTGTCATTTTAATGTTGGAAAGGTGAAAGTGTTAGCTGCTTAGTTGCGTCTGATTCTTTGTGGCCTTGTAGACTGTAGCCCTACCAGGTTCCTCTGTCCATGGAATTCTCCAGGTAAGAATACTGGAGGGGGTTGGCATTCCCTTCTCCAGGGGACCTTCCCAAGCCAGGGGTTGAACCCAGGTCTCCCATATTGCACGTAGATTCTTTATCATCTGAGCTACCAGGGAAGCCCATAACTCTTGATATTGGAATACATTCTTAAATAACTGTGATTATGTTATGGTTGTTCAGTCGCTAAGTTGTGTCCAACTCATGCGACCCTATGGACTGTAGCCTGCTAGGCTCCTCTGTCCATGGGATTCTCCAGGCAAAAATACTGGAGTGGGTTGCCATTTCCTTCTCCATGGTTATATTAAACATCATTTTAATGTGAGTTTCTTGCTTTATGCTTTTTTGCTAACGACTTATTACTTGATGTTTATTTTATATTTATTTTAGATTATGGAAATGATATTAGACCAAAAGCAAATTTGAGCAATTTTCTTATTTAAGTTTAAAATGGGTAGTAAAGCAGGGAGACAACTCGCAACGTTAGAAACTGCTAATGAACATACAGCGCAGCAGTGGCCCCAAAAGTTTTGCAAAGGAAGTGAGTGACAGCCTTGAAGATAAGAAGCTCAGTGGATGGCCATCGAAGTTGACAACTATGAATTTAAAGCCACCCTTGAAGATGATCCTCTTACAAATAAACGAGAAGTTTCTGAAGAACTCAACATCGACCCTTCTACGAAGGTGAAAAAGTTCGGTAAGTGTGTGCCTCATTGGCTGACTGTAAATTTTTTTTAAAAAGTCATTTTTAAGTGGTGTCTTCTTTTATTCTAGGCAACAAAAAGAAACAGCTTGCTATTAGATGGTGACGGGCAGTGGAAAGCAGATTTTATACAACAACTGGTAATAACCAGCTCAGTGGCTGGACTAAGCAGAAGATCCAAAGCTCTTCCCTAAGCCAAACTTGCACTCAACAAAGGTCATGGTCACTGTTTGGTGGTCTGCTGTTCAGCTGATCAACTACAGCTTTCTGAATCCTGGTGAGACCATTACATCTGAGAAGTATGTTCAGCAAATGGATGAGATACACTGAAAACTACAATGCCTGCAGCCAACGTTGGTCAACAGAAAGGGCGCAATTCTCTTCTTCGTGACAATGCCCAACCATAGGTCACACAATTAATGCTTCAAAAGTTGAACAAACTTGGCTACAAAGTTTTGCCTCATATGCCAGATTCACCTGACCCCTTGCCAATCAACTACCACTTCTTCAAGCATCTCGACAACTTGTTGCAGGGAAAATGCTTCCACAACTAGCAGGATTCAGCAAATAATATGTAAGAGTTTGTCAAATCCTGAAGCATGGATTTTTACACTACAGGGATAAAAACTTATTTCACATTAGCAAAAATGTGTTGATTGTAATGGTTCCTATTTTGATTAACGAAGATGTGTTCGAGCTTAGTTATAATGATTTAAAATTCACAAAAACCACAATTATGTTTGCACCAGCCTAATACTTGTTTTGTCAAGTGATGAGGAAAGGTTATTATCTTATTTCTCATGTCCTCTCAAAAGCCAGTATACTTAAATGTGAAAAATCAGAACCTTGAATTGCTATCCATCTCTTTGCTCAGCATGCTGAAAATAGGATCAGCATACTTTGATCCCATTCACAATTTTCCCAGCTTCTCTAAATTATGAATTAATATCTAGAGACATATTTTTATCTTCCTGCTCTTCTTTACTGAGAAAGCAGCCTGAGGACTATTGGCACTTGGGGTGAACTTCCTTTTATTTATGTACTGACATCCTTTCTTGTTCCACATGTCATGGGTACATATGACACTTTCCAATTCATATCATGGTTTTCAAATAAATAATTAAAACAAAACAAAGCTCTCTTTTCTATTAGCATTGTGAGCTAGGGGATCTGGCAGCCTACAGAATGGGAGAAAATGTTTGCAAATGATACAACAAACAAGAGCTTAATTTCCAAAATAAAAACAGCTCATACAACTCAACAAGGAAAAAATGAACAACCCAATTGAAAAACAGGCAGAAGACTTAAACAGACATTTCTTCAAAGAAGACATACAGATAGCCAACAGACACATGAAAAGATGCTCAACATTACTAATTATTAGAGAAATGCAAATTAAAATAATGAGCTATCACCTCTCACCTGTTAGAATGGCCATCATTAGAAAGTCTACAAATAACAAACGCTGCAAAGGGTGTGGAGAAAAGGAACCCTCCTATACCACTGGTAGGAATATAAGATGGTGCAGCCATTATGGAAAACAGTATGGAGGTTCCTCTGAAAACTAAAATTAGAATTATTTTATGATCCAGCAATCCCACTCCTGGGCATACATCCAAACAAAAACTCTAATTAAAAAAGATACATGGGATTTTCCTGGCAGCACAGTGGATATGAATCCATCTGCCAACGCAGGGGACAAGGGTTGGATCCCTGGGCTGGGAAGATTCCCCATGCTGTGAAGCAGCTAAGCAGGTGTGGCGCAACTACTGAGCCGACACTCTTAGAGCCCACGAGCTGCAACTACTAAGCCCACATGCCACAACTACTGAAGTCTGCAAGCTCTAGGACCCAGCAGTTCAGTTCAGTTCAGTCGCGCAGTCATGTCGACTCTTTGCGACCCCATGAATTGCAGCACGCCAGGCCTCCCTGTCCATCACCAACTCCCGGAGTTCACTCTAGGACCCATGAGCCGCAACTAACAAGCCTGTGGGCTGCAATTATTGCAACCTGTATGTCTAGAGCTGCTGCTCCACCACAAGAGAAGCCGCTGCAATGAGAAGGCCGCAAGCCAAAGGAAGAGTAGCTCCCACTTGCCCCAACTAGAGAAAGCCTGCCCAATGCAACGGAGAGTCAGTTCAGAGAAAAAGAAAGAAAGAAGATATATGTAGTCCTATGTTCATAGCAGCACTACTCACAATAGTCAAGACACAGAAGCTACCTAAATGTCCACAGACAGGTGAATGGATAAAGAAGATGTGTTAAACATATACAACGAAATACTACTCAGTCATAATAAAGAACAAAAACACGGGTGCAACTAGAGATTATCATACTAAGTGATGCAAGTAAGAAAGAGAAAGACAAATACCATATGATATCACCTAAATGTGGAATCTAACATATGACACAGATAAATCTATCTATGAAAGAGAAACAGACTCACAGATATAGAGAACAGGCTTATGGTTGTCAAGGAGGAGAGGGGTTGGGGGAGGAATGGAGAGGGAGGTTGGGGATAGTAGATGTAAGCTATTATGTATAGAACAGGTAAACAACAAGGACCTACTATATATATATTCAGTACCCTATGATAAATAATGGAAAATAAAATTTAAAAATATGTATATATGTATAACTGAATCACTTTGCTATACAGCAGAAATTAGCACGACATTGTAAATTAAGTATACTTCAATAAAAAGAAAATATTTCTTTAAAGATTGAGCATTATTCTCACAGAAATTCCATGACCTGTTTAATAATTGCTGCTTTTGCATATTTTATAAAAACTGTATTAGTAAGTATATCTCTGAAAATATTTTCATGTTATTTTTTAATATCTATTATTTTGCATTTTTTGGGTTTCTCTGCTGGCTCAGATGGTCAAGAACCTGCCTGCAATGCAGGAGATCACGGTTTGATCCCTGCATTGGGAAGATCCCTTGGAGGAAGGCGTGGCAACCCACTCTAGTACTCCTGCCTAGAGAATCCCATGGACAGCGGAGCCTGGCGGGCCTCAGTCCATAGGATCACAGAGTCAGACATGACTGAAGTGACTTAGCATAGCACAGCACACGTTTTGCATTTTATTTTGTGCTATGGTGCTTTATCCCCAAGTCTCAAAAATGATCCAGCAGTGCCTCACTGAAGCATGAAAGTAAGATGGCAATAACAACAATCCCAACAACACAGAAGAAAGTAATAAAGAAAAGTAAGTGACATAACCTTTCAGTGAAATCTAAATGTGAGTCTTTCTGGGCAGAGGAAATGAATACAGAGTGGACTGGTTTCACATAAGGAACTGAAAAGGAAAAGGGCACATGGGAAATGCCATTATGGATAACTGAAGGCTGCATTTTACTGTACAGGCAGTCCGTTTACCTCATCCTCTCTAATGAAGCTTTGTCAAAAAATAACATGAATTTCTCCATACTTTTGCTTCATTTTCTAAAAAAGTACAGTTTTCCTCAAAAGCTGAAAATTAAGCCTAAATTAAAACTAAATTGTTTTTCCAGAACTGAATAATATTTTCCAACATAAAGTTGATAATTTATATTACTTAAACCAAAACTAACAAGATGTTCTTCAACATTGAAAACTTCACAGCAAAAACAGGCACAAGTCATACTGTTGCTAACAGGCTGGTAAAACTAGTCATAAAAATTAATAATATACATTTTGCTCAGCAACAAACAAATTTTGGCAAAAATCTGTGCCAAATGACACTATGGATATTGTCCAACATTAACAGCATAATTGTTTAAGGAGGTTTGGTTAATTTATAATATTATATTAGTTCCAGCTTTACAACATAGTGATTTAAGCTTTCATACACTTTATTACATTCAGCATTATTATAAAATATTGGCTATATGCTCTGTGTTATATAACATACCTTTGTAGCTTATCATTTTATATACATAGTTTGTACCTCTTAATCCCCTACCATCATCTTACCCTTTCCTGTTCCTCCTTCCCTCTCCTCACCAGTAACCTCTAGTTTATGCTGTTAGTCTGTTACTATTTTGTTATATTCATTTGTTTATTTTTAATAGATCCCATATATAAGTGATAACATACAGTATTTGCCTTTCTCTGTCTGAATTACTTCAGTAAGCTTAATAACCTCCAAGTCCATCTGTATTGTTGCAAATGTCAAATTTTAACTATTTTTTATTGCTGAGTAGTATTCCATTTGTGTGTGCGTGTATGTATATACACCACTTCTTTGTAAATTCATCTGTTGAAGCATACTTAGGTCACTTCCATATCTTGGCAAATACAAATAATGATGCTATGAACATTAGGGTATGTGTATCTTTTCAAATTTGTGTTTTCATTTTCATCTGAAGAAATAACCAGGAATGGAATTGCTGGATCAAATTTTTGTATTTTAGCTTTTTGAGGAAACTCAATACTGTTTTCCATAGTGGCTGCACTAATTTCCATTCCCGGAACAGGGTTAAAAAGTTCCCCTTTCTCCACATCCTCACCAATGTTTATTATTTGTAGCCTCTTTGATGACAGATGTGAGGAGATATCTCACTGTGGTTTTGATTTCTGTTTCTCTGATTATTAACTATGTTGAGCATCTTTACATGTGTCTTTTGGCCATCTGTATGTATTATTTGAAAAACTGTCTATTCAGGACTTTTGCCTTTTTTTTTTTTTTTTTTGCCCATTGCATTGTTTATTTATTTTTGATGCTGAGTTCTATCAGCTCTTTATATATGTTATATGTTAAACCCTTATTGGTCATATCATTTGCCAATATTTACTGTTATTTCACAGACTGTCATTCCATTTTGTCAGTGGTTTCCTTTGCTGTGCAGAAGCCTGTAAGTTTGACTGGGTCTTATTTTTGTTTCTATTACCTTGGGAGACTAACTTAAGAAACTATTGGTACAGTTTACATCACAGAATGTTTTGCCTATGATCTCTTTTAGGAGTTTTATGTTTAGGAGTCATATTTTATGCTTAAGTTTTTAAGTTTGTTTTTGTGTATGTTGGGAAGGTATGTTCTGACTTCATGCAGCTATTCAACTTTCCCAACACCACTTGCTGAAGAGATTGTCTTTTTCCCACAGTACATTCTTGTCGATTTTGCCAAAGATTAACTGACTGTAGATGTGTGGGTTTATCTCTTGGCTCTTTATTCTGTTTCATCGACCGTATGTCTGTCTTTATGCCAGTACCATGCCATTTTGATTACTGTAGATTCGCAGTATTGTCTGAGGTCTGGAAGGGTTATATTTATTCTTTTTCTTCAGGATTGATTTGGCAATTCTGGGCTTTTATGTTTCCATATAAATTTTATGATTATTTGTTCTAGTTCTGTGAAAAATATCCTAGATAATTGGATAGGGTTCACATTAAATCAGTAGATTGCTTTGAGTAGTATGGCCATTTTGACAGTATTATTTCTTCTAACCCAAGGGCACAGGATATCTTTTCATTTCTTTGAATTACCTTCAGTTTGATTAATGTTTTATAGTTCTCAGCATATAAGTCTTTCACCCCTTGGTCAGGTTTATCCCTAAATATTCTATTTTGGGGGGTTCAATTTTAAAAGGCATTGTTTTTGACATTCCCATCCTGATTTTTCATTGTCAGTGTAAAGAAATACAACTGATTTCTATATGTTAATCTTGTATCCTCCTCTCTTGCTGAATTCATTTACCAGTTCTAATAGTTTTTCTGTGGAGGAGTCTTTAGGGTTTCCTATATATACTGATAATATCATAAACAAATATTTTATATAATTAACCTTATACTTCATTTTGTGAGATGCATGTGAATAGAGTTTTCTTCCGTTTTTCTTTTCATATGGACAGACAAGTTGCAAATCATGTGAGTCAAGTATACGTATCATGATTACACTTTAAAAACCTCTGTTCTAGATAAAAATCTGACCTATAGTTTCAGGGGTCATAATTTCCAAATATCTATTTCAATCTCTCCCTTGATTAGGAGTGTATCTTTCTGTACATCTCCTTTTGGATGCTGATATGTGAATGAATCTCATAACTGCACCAAAAATTTCAATGTCCTAAACATGCTCAGCCAATTTGTTTCTGGCAACTATTCAGGAAATTGAGAATTACTTAGAAATTCTTCCTTTTCCTTCATACTTCACTTACAATCATCTGCCAGATTTGTCAGTTTATCCTCTAAGTATATTGAACCTGACCTTTTCTCTCCATCTTACTGATACTGCTTTTCTAGGATTGTGTAATTTCCTGCTTTACTGCAGTCCTTTCAATTTGGGGTTTGCCTTCTTATTCTTCTCCAATTTATGTTCAGTTTTGAATACAGGGCAATGTGTTTTAAAACGCAAAGATTATTATGTCTTATCTCTACTCAAAGTCCTTCAAAAGCTTCATACTGTTTTCAGGAAAAATCCAAGTCCGTGACACCACATGGAGGTTTCACCATGATCTGGCCTTGCTCTACTTCTCTGTCACTTCCTCAACACGAACATAATGAACTTCTGACATCTGTGATTCTTGATATTCTATGCCATCATTGCTTTTGCGTACACTACTCCCTCCAGCATCCTCTGCTTTTCTCCCAAATCTGCTTTTACTTGGCTGACTCCTTTATACAAGATACAGGTAAAAACTGACATCTCATTCAAACAGCCTGCCCCGAGATGCCCCGACTTCCACCATATTTCAGTTAGATACTCCCCCCATAACTAATTACATAACTTGATCATAGCATTTTAAATACATCTTTTTTAGGAAAATATGTTCAATTTTATAAGAAATCAGGAAAATGGCCAAGAAACCTCTAAGATAAAGTTTTATACAAATCAGACTGATTAAACTTAAAAACCTATCCACATGGAACACTGCAAGTGGGTGGTAATAGCAATTTTCATCCACTGCTGTTGAGAGGTATGAATCACTTTAGAAAACAATATACATTATCAGCAATTCCCCTCCTAGCAATTACCCTCCCAGTAATTCCCCTTCTAAACCTTAAACTCTTACACAGATAGAAATATTCACAGTAGCAATTGTTTCCAGGGACCAAAAATTAGAAACATCTCAAATATTCTTTAATAACAGAATGGATAAATTGAGAATATTCATACAATGAAATGTTACTAAATGGCAGTGAAAAGAACTGAACTACAGTGACATGAATTGTTATGAATGAACCTAAAAAGAAAATGTTCAATCAAAAAAGCAAGCTGCAGAAGAATACACAAAAATCTAAAAAATATATAGTTTATTGAAAAAAATTGCATAAAACTACAAATCAAAGGTTAACAGAAAAACTCAGAAAAATGGTTACAGTGATAAGTTGGTATCTAAAACTACTGGATTTCAAAAAGATAAGAAGCTAATAAGTTGATGAGACTGCCATGTGAATATCAAGTCTAAACCTGAGATTTCAAGATTAATTTAATACTATAATATAAAAGTGAAAGTTGCTCAGTTGTGACCAACTCTTTGTGACCTCATGGACTATACAGTCCATAGAATTCTCCAGGTCAGAATACTGGAGTGGGTAGCCTTTCCCTTCTCCAGAGGATCTTCCCAACCCAGGGATCAAACCCAGGTCTCTTGCATTGCCGGTGGATTCTTTTCCAGCTGAGCCACCAGGGAAGCCCAAGAATACTGGAATGGGTAGCCTATCCCTTCTCCAGCAGATCTTCCTGACCCAGGATTCAAACCGGGAGGTTCTTTACCAGCTGAGCTATCAGGGAAGCCACACTATTTGCCACGTTATTGACTTGGACCTGTTTATCATAATTGTAAGGTATTTTGCTAACTTTAACTGCATAAGATGCTTAGGTGAAAGTGAAGCCACTCAATTGTGTCTGACTCTTTGTAACTCCATGGACTATAGCCTGCCAAGCTCCTCAGTCCATGGGATTTTCCAGGAAAGAATACTGGTGTGGGTTGCCATTTCCTTCTCCAAGGAATTGTCCCAACCCAGGGATCAAACCCAGGTCTGCATTGCAGGCAGACTCCTTAATGTCTGAGCCACCAGGGAAGTCACATAGCCTAAGACGTACACTAATTAGCAACTTTAAGGAGAATGCAATGCAGGAGACCTTGGTTCGATTCCAAGGTCAGGAAGATCCCCTGGAGAAGGGGACAGCTACTCACTCCAGTATTCTGGCCTGGAGAAGTCCATGGACTGTATAGTCCATGGGGCTGCAAAGAGTCAGACATGACTGAGTGACTTTCACTCACAAGATAAAACATTATGATTAATAACTTCTAGTTAATTCTAGGTGATTTAAGCTTCCAAAAGAACCCAATATAAAGATACTAGGGTGAAATCTAATGTCTCAAAGTAATTTGGAAACAACAGGTCTACCCCTTTGTGTGAGATTAGTTCCCAAACATAAAATAGATGCTTTTAAGGTAAAGTGTCTCTTTAAAATCATTCCTTTCTCGTATAGAAGACTATAGATAGGACAGATATGAATAAGACTGAAAATACCACTGATTGATTCAGTTATCCATTGTTGACACTTTTTCATCTTTATCTGCACTGATAGACTGGGACCAAATGTATGTAAGTGTTTAATTAAGCTATGAAGTTTTTATTTTTGAAAGACTAATCATTCAATCTATCCATCAATTTTTAGACAACATGGTATTTAAATTAATAACTTTTACAAATAAATATCTATGCCACTCTTTCAAATTTATAGTACAGATTATACAGCATCCCTAAAAAACATTTACTAAGGCATAATCAGGGCTAATTTTTCCTCAGAAAGGAATTTGACTGATGATACTGCAGGATAAAGAACAGTAGCACACAAAAGCCTTGCTATGAACTTATTTATTAATGGGAATGAAATTCCATCTCTGTAAAAATAACAAAAAACAGCAACATTAAAATGGATCAGCCCTAAAGGGATCATCCTCCTACACAAGTCTCAGATGCATTCAATTTACCAACACGTTATTGTAACAAGGGCATTAACTGGGTTAGCAATTTATGATGTATGGAAAATACTTCTATTAGAAACTAAACAATGCTGATCCATTTCCCATAAGCAACTGCACAATAATAAGATGGCAGCTGTCCGGTCACTATTAGCCTTCATGAGACAAATCAATCTCAAAAATAAAATGTCCCATGTCTTGTTACAGGTTTCCTCTCCATTGAGCTGCTCTTCATCTGACAAGGCTTCCTTCCATAAGCAAAAGAATCCACTCCAGTTGAAAATGCTCATAAAGACTTCAACTAATGAATTCAGGATATCAATTAGTTTTCTGAGTAGCTTTTTAAAGTTCACTCTTCACATAATTTTTATACTATGTAAGCAGTCCTTAACTCATCTCATCTTCTTTCACTTTTTTGATTGTTATTTGTTATGCTTTAAGATTATGAAAAAGGACAAATCTGTTTGCTTTATATTTGTGTGCCTTTATAAAAAAACAGTAATGACTTTAAGAAAAAGCAATTAAATAAGGAGATTAACTAGATTTGTAATATTTCCCCCTAAACCCAGGATTTCCATTGTCAAGGACTTTACTAAAGACAAAGATTTCAATTTGTTACAATTTAAGTTATTAAACATAAATTGGAGGCACCATCTATTCTCTGTTGCTTAAATTACCTATCCTGAGATGTTATCAGGCTTCAAATCTAAATTTTAAACATTCTAACTCACAGTTTTTAGCTCTGAAGATAACTGCCAAAATGCCAAAAATAAATTGGCATTTTTTTGTGTGGTTGGAGATTCCTAAAAGGAGAGGCAGTTTGCTTTTCATGTTTTAGAAAGGATCCTCAGATGAATTTTATTTTATAGGAAATTCTTGATACGACAGAATCAAAGTGTTTTAAAAATTGACTTTATGTTATTGAGCCCTGCATACGAAATATATACAAGTTAAAAAAAAAAAAAAGAACGCTTGTAGAGTAACAAACAGATTACCCATTAGCAAGTTTCAATTCTACAAGAAAGGTGAGAGGTAGCTGATGATAAGAACATACAGCAGTATAATCAAGGAGCAAAACTGTACCAGTAGAAGAAACACAGAGAAACTTAACATCAAGTGTCTAATACACTCAGTTTCATGGAGTCTTGTAAATAAGCATTTGCATTAACATTAATATAAGAATAGTCACTTATTCCTATTTTGATGAAGGAAAAGTGACAACTCGACTGATTGAGTCCAGGGCTATATGTGGAGCAATTTTCATTAGGAAACTACCAAGTTATTATTAGCTTTGGCTCTCTTTTGAAGTGCTAGCTTGTATCAGGAAGACAAAGGTGAAGGGCATCTCTAAACAATAACTTTGGAAAGAAAGCTACATGTTTAAGGGATATTTTTTACTTCTTAATTTAATATATATAAATCAGGCTACATTCCCAAAACATTAAATAATTTTACCACCAAAGGGTGCTGAACTTTGTTTAAAAATAAAAATATTTTGACTACTATTTGAATGGTGTACCTTTAGGATGTTTTTATATTTAAAATAAGTTTCTTGTTTTGTCTGATCTACACTCTCCGTCCTCTACTGTGTTTAGAGTATTTACTTGTAAAGTACTGATACAGTTAAGTTAAATCTACCATGTTGCTAATTGTTCTCTATTTGTTCCATGCCATTTTCTAAAAATGGCACACAGCACGCATTTCACATGCTAGCAAAGTAATGCTCGAAATCCTTCAAGCTAGGCTTCAACAGTATGTGACCCAGGGACTTCCAGATATACAAGCAGGTTTTGAAAAGGCAGAGGAAAAAGAGATTTAAGTTGCCAACATATGCTGGATTATAGAAAAAACAAGAGAATTACAGAAAAACAACTACTTCTGCTTCATTGACTATGTTGAATCATTTGACTGTGTGGATCACAACTGTGGAAAATTCTTTTCTTTTTTTAATTTAAATTTATTTATTTTAATTGGAGGCTAATTACTTTACAATATTGTATTGGTTTTGCCATACATCAACATGAATACACCACGGGTATACACATGTTCCCCATCCTGAACCCCCCTCCCACCTCCCTCCCCGTACCATCCCTCTGGGTCATCCCAGTGCACCAGCCCCATGGGAATACCAGACCACTTTGCCTGCCTCCTGAGAAATTTGTATGCAGATCAAGAAGCAAGTTAGAATGGAACATGAAACAACAGACTGGTTCGAAATTGGGACAGGAGTGCATCAAATTGTATATTGCAACCCTGTTTATTTAACTTATATGCAGAATACATCATGTGAAATGCTGGACTGGATGAATAACAAGCTTGAATCAAGATTGCTGGGAGAAATATCAAAAACCTCAGATAAAGAGAAAATACCACCCTTATGGCAGAAAGTGAAGAGAAACTAAAGAGCCTCTTGATGAAGGTGAAAGAGGAGAGTGGAAAAGCTAGCATAAAACTCAGCATTCAAAAAACTAAGATCATGGCATCTGGTCCCATAATTTCATGGCATATAGATGGAGAAACGGAAACAGTGAAATAATTTTCTTGGGCTCCAAAATCACTTGGAAGGTGACTGCAGCCATGAAATTAGAACATTCATGCTTCTTGGAAGAAAAGCTATGAAAAAACTAGACAGCATGTTAAAAGCAGAGACATCACTTTGCCAACAAAGGTCTGTATAGTCAAAGCTATGGTTTTTCAAGTAGTCATGTATGGATATGAGAGTTGGACCATAAAGAAGGCTGAGTGCCGAATAACTGATGCTTTCTTTTTTTTTTAATTTTTATTTTTACTTTAGTTTGCTTTACAATACTGTATTGATTTTGCCATACATCAACATGAATCCACCACGGGTGTACATGAGTTCCCAATCCTGAACCCCCCTCCCACCTCCAACCCCATGTCATCTCTCTGGATCATCCCCATGCACCAGCCCCAAGCCTCCTGTATCCCGTATCGAACATCGACTGGCGATTCATTTCTTACATGATAGTATACATGTTACTATGCCATTCTCCCAAATCATCCCACCCTCTCCCTCTCCCACAGAATCCAAAAGTCCGTTCTATACATCTGTGTTTCTTTTGCTGTCTCACATACAGGGTTATCATTACCATCTTTCTAAATTCCATACATATGTGTTAATATACTGTATTGATGTTTTTCTTTCTGGCTTACTTCACTCTGTATAATAGGCTCTAGTTTTATCCACCTCAGTAGCACTGATTCAAATGTATTCTTTTTAATGGCTGAGTAATACTCCATTGTGTGTCTGAACCACAGCTTTCTTATCCATTCATGTGCTGATGGACATCTAGGTTGTTTCCATGTCCTGGCTATTATAAACAGTGCTGTGATGAACATTGGGGTACACGTGTCTCTTTCAATTCTGGTTTCCTTGGTGTGTATGAATCAATGCTTTCAAACTGTGGTGTTGGAGAAGACTCTTGAGAGTCCTTTGGACAGCAAGATGAAACCAATCAATCCTAAAGGAAATCAATCCTGAATATTCTTTGGAAGGACTGATGCAGAAGCTGAAGCTTCAATACTCTGGCCACCTGATGCTAACAGCTGGCTCACTGGAAAAGACCTTGATGCTGGGAAAGATTGAGGGCAGGAGGAGAAGGGGATGAGAGGATGAGATGGCTGGATGGCATCACTGCCTCAATAGATATGAGTTTGAGCAAACTCTAGGGTATAGTGAAGGACAGGGAAGCCTGGTGTGCTGCAGTCTATGGCGTTGCAGAGTCAGACACAACTAAGCGACTATACAACAGCATTTAAAAAAAAAAAAAACATTTTATTCTCTTTTTTTTGACTTATGTTTAGATTAGTAGATTTTTATATTCCATTTTTACCTCTACTTTTTACTTATTGCTTCATTTCAGTTCAGTCGCTCAGTCGTGTCTGACTCTTTGCGACCCCATGAATTGCAGCATGACAGGCCTCCCTGTCCATCACCATCTCTCAGAGTTCACTCAAACTCACGTCCATCGAGTCGGTGATGTCATCCAGCCATCTCATCCTCTGTCATCCCTTTCTGCTCCTGCCCCCATTCCCTCCCAGCATCAGAGTCTTTTCCAATGAGTCAACTCTTCACATGAGGTGGCCAGAGTATTGGAGTTTCAGCTTTAGCATCAGTCCTTCCAAAGAACACCCAGGACTGATCTCCTTTAAGATGGACTGGTTGGATCTCCTTGTAGTCCAAGGGACTCTCAAGAGTCTTCTCCAACACCACAGTTCAAAAGCATCAATTCTTCAGCGCTCAGCTTTCTTCACAGTCCAACTCTCACATCCATACATGATCACTGGAAAAACCATAGCCTTGACTAGACAGACCTTTGTTGGCAAAGTAATGTCTCTGCTTTTGAATATGCTATCTAGGTTGGTCATAACTTTCCTTCCAAGGAGTAATTTTAATTTCATGGCTGCAATCACCATCTGCAGTGATTTTGGAGCCACCCAAAGTAAACTCTGACACTGTTTCCTCTGTTTCCCCATCTATTTCCCATGAAGTGATGGGATCAGATGTCATGATCTTAGTTTTCTGAATGTTGAGCTTTAAGCCAACTTTTTCACTCTCCTCTTTCACTTTCATCAAGAGGCTTTTAGTTCCTCTTCACTTTCTGCCATAAGGGAGGTATCCTCTGCATATCTGAAGTTATTGATATTTCTCCTGGCAATCTTGATTCCAGCTTGTGCTTCTTCCAGCCCAGCATTTCTCATGATGTACTCTGCATATAAGTTAAATAAGCAGGGTGACAATATACAGCCTTGACATACTTCTTTTCCTATTTGGAACCATTCTGTTGTTCCATGTCCAGTTTTAACTGTTGCTTCCTGACCTGCATACAGATTTCTCAACAGGCAGGTCAGGTGGTCTGTATTCCCATCTCTTTCAGAATTTTCCACAGTTTATTGTGATCCACACATTGTTTATATATACTTAAATTATTTTCTCAGATTTTTTTCTTAGAGTTTATAATATACATCTGCAGTTAATGATTATCTACTTTCAAATAGTATTATAGTGCTTTGTGTGAGATATAAGAACTTTGCAACAGGAAGCTCCCCATCTTCCTCCTATCTTTGTGATATTATTGACAATTTACTTTTATATATGCTATAATGTCCAAATAGAGAAATAATAAATAATTTCTTTATTTCTTTGCATTAGTCCCCATATCTGTCTGATATCATATTCTTTTTATCAAAGAATCTTCTTGAATATTTTCTATAATGCAGGTTTTCTGGTACTACATGCTGTAAAAATTAATTATCCTTCATTCTTGAAATATATATATTTTTCTTAGTATACAAACTAAGTTAATAGTTCTTTCCCTAATACTTTCTATGTGAGTAGCTATCCTGAATATCTTTATTAGTAAATAAATTAGGTACATAAATGTTCTATAATATTAGTATAAAATTTCTGACACCCATTATTGGAAATTTGTTCTGTGATGTTACTCAATAAACATTCTATGATTAAATAAATGTGTATAGTTTGGGGGTAAATAAAATTAATCAAGCTTTTTTTTAAATAACCAGACTACTCAGAGCCTTTAACATACTAATATACATTATAAAACTCATAGAGTAGACTGTAATTTTCAGTGTTTCCTAAATTTATTTAATTGCCAAACAATTCTGGAAATGCTGTACATTTTTAGATAGAAAAAAAGAAAAACTGATGACTAACCACCATGAGCCAGGATGTGTTTTTTAGATTACGGAAATTCTTGTGAATAAATGGGCATGGTCATTGCCTTCACAGAGCAATCATATATTTTAAAATAGATTATATTTCTTAAAAGAAAGCTAGAGAATCACTATTCAAAGACTGCTATATTCATTGCCATATTTATTGTCATTGTTCAGTTGCTAAGTCATGTCCAACTCTTTGTGACCCCCAGACAGTAGCATAGCATGCCAGGCTTCCCTGTCCCTCACTACCTCCCAGAGTTTGCTCAAATCCATGTCCATTGAGTCGGTGATGCTATTTAACCATCTCTTCCTCTGCTGCTCTCTTCTCCTTTTGCCTTCAGTCTTTCCCAGCATCAGGGTTTTTTTTTGCGGTGAATCGGCGCTTCACATCAGGTAGCCAAAGTATTGGAGCTTTAGCTTCAGTAACAATCCTTCCAATGAATACTCAGGGTTGATTTCCATCAGGATTAACTAGTTTGATCTCCTTGCTGTCCAAGCGACTCTTAAGAGTCTTCTCCAATACCACAGTTCAAAGGCATTAATTCTTCACCACTCAGCCTTCTTTATGGTCTAACTCTCACATCCATACATGACTACTGAAAAAACCATAGCTCTGACTATATGGACCTTTGTTGGCAAAGTAATGTCTCTGCTTTGTAATGTGCTGTCTAGGTTGTCACTGCTTCTCTTCCAAGGAGCAAGGGTGTTCTAACTTCATGGCTGCGATCACCTTCCACAGTGATTTTGGACTCCAAGAAAGTTAAGTCTTTCACTGTTTTCACTTTTTTCCCCATCTATTTGCCATGAAGGGATGGGACCAGATGCCATGATCTTAGTTTTTAATGCTGAGTTTTATGCCAACTTTTTCATTCTCCTCTTTCATCTTCATCAAGAGGCTCTCTAGTTTCTCTTCCCTTTCCACCATTAGAGTGGTACCATCTGCACATATGAGGTTGTTGATATTTCTCCTGGAAATCTTGATTCCAGCTTGTGATCCATCCAGCCTGGCATTTCACATGACGTACTCTTGCATATAAGTTAAATAAGCAGGGTGACAATATACAGCCTTGATGTACTCCTCTCCCAATTTTGAACTAGTCCTTTGTTCCATGTCCAGTTCTAACTGGTGCTTCTTGACCTGCAAACAGGTTTCTCAGGAGCAGGTAAGGTGGTCTGGTATTCCCATCTCTTTAAGAATTTTCTACAGTTTGTTGTGATTCTTAGTCAAAGGCTTTCACACTGTTTGAAGCAGATGTTTTTCTGGAATTCCCTTACTTACTTTGTGTTACTGCCATAATATTTGAAACAAATCATTTTAATATAAGTATAAAATATAATAAAACTAAATAGAAGCAGCAGCTGCAGCTAAGTCGCTTCAGTCATGTCCAACTTTGTGCGACTCCATAGATGGCAGCCCACCAGTCTCCTCTGTCCCTGGGACTCTCCAGGCAAGAATACTGGAGTGGTTTGCTAGTTCCTTCTCCAATGCGTGAAAGTGAAAAGTGAAAGTGAAGTTGCTCAGTCGTGTCCAACTCTGCGACCCCATGGACTGTAGCCTACCAGGCTCCTCTGCCCATGGGATTTTCTAAGCAAGAGTACTGGAGCGGGTTGCCATTTCCTTCTCCACTAAATAGAAGACCAGGTTGTATAAAATGTGAGCACCAGTAGATTAGTATTATAATACATAAAGAATTAACATGAATTGACAGGATAAACATGAAGCCTTAGTTGTAAATGAACAAAGGCTATAACGGTAAAAACACATAAGTAAACAAAGGTAAAACACATAAGTAAAAATGGAGATAGTGAACAAATGTTACAAAAAAATCTATTGTCCCTAGTAATCACAATGACATTTTTGTACCACTTAACATCTATGAATCTGTCCAAATTAAAGAACATCTAAACAAAACAAATAAATCCTGACAGTGTTGCAATCAAACAAACTCTTTGGAAAACATTAAAGACAATACCTATTAATAGCCAAAACTAAGTCCATCTGCTCACTGAGTAATAATATCATTATTGGGAATTTTTTCTAAAGGAAAAAATCCAACAGAACAATAAAACTATGTTCATGATCAAATACATGTTCACTGTGACTTTATTTGATACTAAAAATTGGAAACAGCCCCAATTATAATAGCCAAAAGTAAATTTGAAAATGTTGTGCTAATTTGGAGGATGACCATAATTTCTATTATGCATCTATCTCAGACTTTCTGAAAACAATAATAAAAATGAAGTTAATTAGGTGTGCTACAGTGGGTTTACAAAATCCTACATTCATTATGAGTAACACTTCATGCCTATGTGGGAAAGATTATTATTGTATGATTATAGGTGGGTGATGGCTCCCCTTGGGGTTTGATGGTCAGATGAACTAGCTGCCCCTCAACTGCGATCTAAGTATAATTTTAATATATTAACAAGCCAGCCTATCTAAATATAATCTTAATAAATTAACAAGGATGTAATGTTTTCTTGTGCTGTAGTATAGATCTGAGGCAAGTTATAAACATTTTGTGACTATATAATCTACAAGTAAGATATTGTTACTTTATTGTTAATAGAATGCCTATCAAATAGTGGTCAAGGAGACAGATAATGAGCAACATATAAAAAAGATGCTATAACAATGAAGTGGGTACAGAACTCACCTAAGTCTAATTGAAGGCAGTTAGCAGGATTCCATATGGGTGGTGCAGAATTTCATCTATTTAAATCAGTCCACAAAAAAGTTTTTAAAAATGTGCAAAGGTGAAATTTTAAATATTTTCAGGGAATGTTTTAGGGGGTGTAAAATTATACAGCAGCTAAAAGCATTCTTTTGAATTCCCCTGTTGATATGGCAAGCAACTCAGGATTGGGAAAAGAAGCACAGATTTGATCTCACATTCTAGTCCCCAAATTCAAATCAATTATCCAGATCTGCAGTTCTGAATCTTTACCCAAGGAACGTGGCTCTGCTGGAGACAGTAATCTCTACTCCTGGAGAAATGATTTTGCAAACCTAGAACGTTGTACACATAATTATAGCGGTAATGAAGATCTATAGATAGTGTTAATCCTGCAGCAGTCAGTTTATGCAGAATATATTTTAAGTCACAATGATGATTTATGTTCCTTATATGCAGTCCAAGAAAAGCATATTAGAGAATTTCTGACATGTTAGAGAATCTAATTATTTGCCTTGTTCTTTTAATTAGAAATGCCTGATTGATATTTGTGACAAATTTGACATGAATTAGAGAATGGAATTAATTAAGCTTATTAACAGTTGTTTGAATGCTTACTAAAGTTGTAAATTCGATTTGTTCTATTTTTAAAAGCTGCCAAGAACTTATAAAAATTGCTTTAGTTTGTAAACTGGCCTTACTGTGAATGTGATGTCTTTAAGGAAAAAAAATTAATTTGCTCATGTAGGTTAAAATGTTTAAGGGGAATTTAGTGAAGTAAGTTTTCGGAATGGGTTTCAATAATGACATGAGATCACCTACTAAATTAAACTTAGTTAAAATTAATCAAGAAATAAAAGTGATTGTACTTATTTTTAATAAAATTATGTAATTCATAAATCAACTAGCAAGAATTTTAAGTTGAATTTATTTAAACTGATTATGTTGAAGAAAATTGATTGGTTGAAGAAAAACTCAGTCTTTTAATTAATTACCATTACAAATTGCATATTTAGACGACTCTAAGTGATTCATTTTGCATATAAAAGCCCTCCCTTGGACATTAAAATATTCACTGACATGTGAAGCCCAACGATAATTGTCAACTGAACTGTCAATTGTCAAAGACAAACAACAAATGTGTAAGGCACTCTGCAAAATCCAGCCCATTATACCATTTGCATTTAAATAGGGACATTTCTTGCATTTTAAGTAAACACAATATTTAAAAGTATCATATTTATTATAGAAAGGTAGTAAGATAAAAGTATAAGAAAAAAGTAAACATTATCAGTAATTGACTGAAAGATACCCAGTGCTAATATTTTGGTGTATTAGCTCTCAGTCTTTTTTATATATTTTAATCATTAATTAAAGTACATTAGCAATGTACCATACATGTAGAACATGTGTTTTTTGGTATGTTGCTTCTAAAATTTTAACTTTTTGGATTTCCCTGGTGGTCCAGTGTTTGAGATTGCCCGCCAATACAGGGGACACGGGTTTGATCCCTGGTCCAGGGAGATTCCACGTGCTGTGAGGTAAAGCAACTAAGCCCATATACCACAACAACTGAGCCCACACCTCAGAGCCTGGGTGCTGCATTTACTGAGCCTGCATGCCCAAGAGCCTGTGCTCCACAACAAGCGAAGCTGCTGCAAGAAGAAGCTATGCACTGTGACTAGAGAGCAGCTACTGCTAGCCACGACTAGAGAGAGGCCGTACACAGCAAGGAGATCCACTGCAGCCATGAATAAACTACATGAAATGAAACATCTAAGTTCTTTTTTTAAAAAACAAGCTTTTTACCATGATGACTCTTGCAGATTTTACATGTCAAGAAGAGAACCAAGACGCTTTGTTGATGCAAGTGATGGAGGGAGCATGGAATTTGGTGTTAGAAAGGAGGTTAAATCCTGATTTCAATGTTTACTAGCCAGGAAGACCTTGGTCAAGTTTCTCAACACCCCTTAGCCACAGTTTCCATACTTGTGAAGTAGACATGATAATAACTACCTACTTTGCTTTTTGAGGAAGTGAAGTATCTATATTTAAAGTGCATAAGGGAGCATCTGATAGAATCCTAGAGATTGGTTTCAGAGGTGTATTTTGGGTAAATATGTGATCTCAGGTGCCTCTGAGGTTAAGGAACATCAGAGACATGGAAGGATCCTTTATTCTCTCTTTTGCACATATAGTCAAGAGTGTTCATTGTGACTACCAGCAGAGTTGGGAATGTGCTGTAGTAGCTACTCATGGTGAACACAAGCTAACTCATGATAAGAAATTCAAAAACAAGAAACAAACCAAAGAAAAAACGGTAGTATCACCTGGGCTTAAGTAAAAGCTTTTGTTCTAACCAATTTTATGCATAGTCAGAGAGAAATAATTGAAAGGGACAAAAACAGGTACTTTGGAATGCTCAGCACTTAGGGCCCTGGGGAGTAATAATTATCAAGGGAAAATACCAGCAGGGTGGCCCACAGTTTTCAAAGGGAAACTGGGCTGTATTTGTGTGAGTCCAATTAGTGCAGCTAGTCAAAGCTTGTCAAATTGCAGAATTACAAGTCAGTTTTAAAGAAGGAATTATTTATGTAATTTTAACAATAGTCCATGTACTGTTCAGTCTGGGAGCAATCCTTTCCAAGAATGTTTCTTCTCAGAAGAGAAACATTTCACTTTATGACATTCTGTCTTTTTAAAAGAAAAATGAGCCTCACAAAAAGATCTCCTAGAAATGACCAGGAGAAGGCAACTTATTTTCCACCTATACATTCTGATTTCTAAGTATTCAAAGCCACCACCTTTTCACCTGAGGCTACACTTGCCAAACTTTCCTGACAAGCTTTTTGATCTTTCTTATCATTGTGCTATTTCCAGTGTCAGAACATTGTGGATTGTGCTGGAAACACTATGTAATCACACAAGCTTTCTGTGATCAAAGTTACTGCACCTATTTCATCACTACACTTTTCTAACAAGGGAAAAGAAACTCAAGATACAAGACATCAGTGGGAAATTGGCACTGTATATTGGAGAACCAATGACACTATATTACACTTCAAAATGAAAGGAGGATACTGATGGCAAAATTCACTTACTTCCACTTTCAAAGGTCAACAGGTAACATCCTGCAAACTAGAGTGATTTTTCAAGTGATCTGTAAATACTTCAAGTGCTTAGAAGTGAATGTTGTAACCTAATCATTTTGGTGACTATAAATTCTCAGACATCACTGCTGTCTTCCCCCTTATATCTGAGCATCTGCACAATGTATACAGTCTTACAGCTAAAGTTGACTATCATGTGATGCTTCTGTATTTCATCTTATAAAATATTTTAACATAATTTTTATCATATGCAGATTAAAGAGATTTTAAGAAAACGGAGTTTTGAATACAAATATATTCCTCATTTTAATTGAAAACAGTATTTAGGCTTAAAAAGACTAAAAGTTGTTTTCCATCAATTAGTGTCTTATTTGTAGCAGGGCCAAGAGTTGAAAGAAAAAAGCAGAAATGGCCTTAAAAATTTTAAACAATCTATTTTGGTATCAAATGATATTGTTGAGGTTATCTGATACTTGCACTTTTGAGACTTCTAGATTCAATGTCTTTTCTATTTTGACACACAAAGATTCATGATAGGAATTAGGGAAAAAATAAAAACACTAGTAATTAATGAAGTATATAAGTCATATGATTTTAGTCTTTTAAGCAGATACTGGGATGCTTTAAAACTGTAGCATAATGAGTGACATAACAAAAGTGATAGTTTTTTTATTTTTTTATTTAGCTAAAAATCTATTTGAAATCAAAAGCCTTGTCTTCTCTCACTTCAGCAAAATAATTTTCATTTCATTACTTGAAGACAAAGGATTGATTATTCTTATTATTATGGCTCTGTCAAAGGTGGTTTACCCAAGTCAGTTCTTAGGTCATCAATTTTGATGGACTAGACTCTGAAGTAAATTAGGGATTCTAATCCTTAAGAGGTCTCAGTAGGCTGAGTTAGTTCACTTAAAGGTATCTTCCAAAAATAATATATATTTGCAAATAGGTTCCCTTTTAAAAGATCTCAGTTTTTCAATTGCCTGGTTTCTATTTTGAGGAATCAGGTTTGTCTTCAGAGGTTAAGCACTCATCACTGTCTTCTGAAAATGATTAACTCAAGATCAATTGACCTAATTGGGTAGACACAAGTTGTTAGTCCAGGCCAATGGTTCACCCTGTTAAGATCCAATAATCTTGAAAATAACAGCTCTACTGACAGTCATAGCCTGAGTGCCCAACACCAGCACCTTCATTTATCCTGCTAGCCACTGAAAACCTAGGGAAAGGAAAGTGAAAAATCTGTAGATCCCAACAGAAAAAGTGAAAACCAGTCCTAGTTTATCCTCCAATGTTTTGGGGTGTGTGAAAAGGGTCATTTTCACATGCACGGAACAGCATACTCATATTCACGGTTCTAGATCTGCACCATCTGCAAAAATTGGGGGTTTCAGAATGGACTCCATCTAGAAAAAACTGGCCCCAGTGAATGCAAATGGTTTTCTTTTCCCTTGCACACAAGGCAACATTTGACTGCACAGTTTAGTCAAGGAATGAAATAAAGAGCAGCTGCAGCAGCAGCAGAAACAACAGCAAAGATGTAGGAAGGGAAGAAAGAAGCACAGTCAGCTCGACAAATGATCATTTAGCTCAGGGGTCAGCAAACTTAGACTTGAGGGCCAAGTGCATGTTTTTGTAAAATGAAGTTTTCTCAATTGCAGTAAACGGTACACAAAATGTACCATTTCACCATTTTAAGTGTGCAAGTAGCATTAAATACATGCACAGTGCTGTACAGTCATTACCACTGTCTATTTCCTGAACTTTTTCATCATCCCCAATTTAAACTCTGTACCTATTCCTCCCTTTCCAGAACTATTATTTTCTGTCTCCATGAATTTGCCGATTCTAGTTACCTCATATAAGTGGAACCACATGGTGTTTGTTCTTTTGTGTCTGGCTTATTTAACTTGCCATAATGTTTCATGTTTCATCCATGTTGTAGCATGTTTACATAAAGTATTATTTACATAAAGTATTATTGGAACACAGTCAGGCCCATTTGTTTACATGTTACCTATGGCCATGTTTACATTACAATGGCAGAATTGAGTAGCTCTGGCAGAGACTTTATCACCTGCAAGGCCTAAGATACTTGCTATATGACCCCATACAGAAAAAGTCTAAGCTCTTGGTTTAGATTTAAGAATCCCAAGGACCTTGTTTGTTAGAAGACTATTTATACTGTTACTTGTTCATAGCAATTTTGACTTATTTTACCGTCTGGTAAAATAGGATTAATGACCTACTTGTCACACTGTTGTCACTAACAAACAGTCCCAAATGTCAAGATTTAAAATTCTTCTTTCCTCAAGCCTGGTTACAGTGAGGAGGGCTCATTTTCACATTTTACTGATACACATTTTACATAATGAGTCTGTGTGAGAGAGAGTTGATTAGTGAATCGTGGTACGGAAAGCCCTAAAGCATGATGGACAGTTGCAGCCTATAAAATGCTTAATATTTTCTTGCCTTTGTCCTCTTTGGTAATCTGAATGAAGGATTACAATGTTTATGCAATAAAAAGCATGTTTTTTTTCTTGTAAATCTGAAAAATCATCTTTTCCCCAGACTATTTGGTATACTTCATTATATTATTGTATTATATTAATTTTTTTGGAGTCTCCTAATTAGTGCCACTAAGTTCTACACAGACAAGCACAGGCTAACCTGAAAAAAACACTTTTTTTCTGTCATCAAAGTAAATGAAGTAACCAGGAAGGCAATTTATTCTGCAGTTGTAAAATACAAATGAAATGATAGATAATGCCACTTCCCACGAGGTCAGGTTTGGGTGATTAGTCCTAGGTTAACAAAATGTATGGTTCTTGGGCAAACATTCCAGATATGATAGCACTCAGTTTTATCATATATGATAAAAATGGAAAGATCTGAGGGACACTTTATGGAAACCATCAAGGTAATAAGAGCAAACATTTACAGATGTTGACTGGGCCAGTTACTATCCTAGGGACTTTGTGTGTATTAACTTATTGATGCTGAAGCAGAATTACAAAATAGGAACTATTATTATTATCTTCATTTTACAAAAGAGATATTTGAGGTATAGAAATGAATATTTCTAACTTTACTGTTTGTTTGGGGTAGAAGATGGATAATGACTGACTGCTGTGTTTATTCTGTTCCAGCAGCACTTTCTCCACCCAGAAACCCAGAGGACGCAGTTCTTCCAGGGAGGGGCATGTCATGAGGGAAGATCCTCACTTAAGTGATAGGTTGGTGACCTCTTCCTGAGTGCTCCCATTCCTGTGTCTGTGCCTCTAGGATTGTCTCTATCGCCTTACAATGTAGGTGTATTCATAATGGAAACTGATTCTTCCTTGACCTCGGTCTTTGCCTTCATTCCCTCCCCCAAAACATATACCTCACTGCGTGCAGATCAAACAACTTGGAGATCCTGAAAAGTGTTTTCCTTACATGATTTTGAAACCACTGTTTATTTGATGTGCTACACTAAACATTCAAAAAACTAAGATAACGGTGTCCAGTCCCATCACTTCATGGCAAATAGATGGGGAAACAATGGAAACAGTGACAGACTATTTTCCTGGACTCCCAAATCACTGCAGATGGTGACTTCAGCCTTGAAATTAAAAGATGCTTGCTCCTTGGAAGAAAAGCTATGACCAACTTAAACAGCATATTAAAAAGCAGAGACATTACTTTGCCAACAAAGGTCTGTCTAGTCAAAGCTATGGTTTTTCCAGTAGTCATGTATGGATCTGAGAGTTGGACCATAAAGAAGGCTGAACGCCGAAGAATTGATGCTTTTGGGATGTTGTGGGGAGGGAGGTGGGAGGGGGGTTCATGTTTGTGATCGCATGTACATCCGTGGTGGATTCATGTCAATGTATGGCAAAACCAATACAGTACTGTAAAGTAAAATACAGTAAAAATAAAAATTAAAAAAAAGAAAAAAGAAAAGTGGTGTTGAAGAAGACTTTCAAGAGTCCTTTGGACTGCAAGGAGATTAAATCAGTCAATCCTAAATAATCATTGGGAGGACTGAGGCTGAAGCTGAAGCTCCAAAACTCTGGCCACCTGATGAGAAGAGCCGACTTGTTAGAAAAGACCCTGATGCTGGGAAAGACTGAAGGCAGGAGGAGAAGGGGATGACAAAGAACTAGATGGTTGGATAACATCACTGACTCAATGAACATGAGTTTGAGCAAGCTCCGGGAGATGGGCAAGGACAGGGAAGCCTGGCTTGCTACAGTCCATGGAGTCACAAAGAGTCAGACACGAACGAGTGACTGAACAACAACAATACAGTCAAGTTACTCAGTTTTCCTCTTTTAAACCATCTCTGTTCTCCCTTGTAAAAACATTTTGGTAAAATACACATAAAATTTATGATTAGTGACATTTAATAAACTGGTCATGTGGTACAACTTTTGCAACTATCTAGTTCCAGGCATTTTCATCAACACAAATAAAAGTCCATACCCATTAGGTGATCATTTTTTATTTCCTGTTCCGGCAGCTCCTGGTAAGAATTAACTTGTTTTCTGTCTCTATGGATTTGCCAACTCTGAACATGTCATAAAATGGGATCATACAATATGTGACATTTTGTGTCTAGGTTCTTTTACATAACATAATGTTTTCAAGGTTGTTCCATGTTGTAGCATGTATCAGTACTTTCCTTTTTTTATGACTGAAAAATATCCCACTGTATGAATGTAACTATAGACGGAGGTTCGTGACATTGGACAGGAGAGAGGGATCAAGACCATCCCATGGAAAAGAAATGCAAAAAAGAAAAATGGCTGTCTGAGGAGGACTTACAAACAGCTGTGAAAAGCAGAGAAGTGAAAAACAAAGGAGAAAAGGAAAGATATTCCCATTTGAATGCAAAGTTCCAAAGAATAGCAAGAAGAGATAAGAAAGCCTTCCTCAGTGATCAATTCAAAGAAATAGAGGAAAACAACAGAATGGGAAAGACTAGAGATCTCTTCAAGAAAATTAGAGATACCAAGGGAACATTTCATGCAAAGATGGGCTCGATAAAGGACAGAAATGGCATGGACCTAACAGAAGCAGAAGATATTAAAAAGAGGTGGCAAGAGTACACAGAAGAACTGTACAAAAAAGATCTTCATGACCCAGATAATCCCGAAGGTGTGATCACTCACCTAGAGCCAGACATCTTGGAATGTGAAGTCAAGTGGGCCTTAGAAAGCATCCCTATGAACAAAGCTAGTTGAGGTGATGGAATTCCAGTGGAGCTGTTTCAAATCCTGAAAGATGATGCTGTGAAAGTGCTGCACTCAATATGCCAGGAAATATGGAAAACTCAGCATTGGCCACAGGACTGGAAAAGGTCAGTTTTCATTCCAATTCCAAAGAAAGGAAATGCCAAGGAATGCTCAAACTACCACACAATTGCACTCATCTGACATGCTAGTAAAATAATGCTCAAAATTCTCCAAGCCAGACTTTAGCAATACGTGAACCGTGAACTTCCAGATGTTCAGGCTGGTTTTAGAAAAGGCAGAAGAACCAGAGATCAAATTGCCAACATCTGCTGGATCATGGAAAATGCAAGAGAGTTCCAGAAAAGCATCTATTTCTGCTTCATTGACTATGCCAAAGCCTTTGACTGTGAGGATCACAATAAACTGTGGAAAATTCTGAAAGAAAGGGGAATACCAGACCACCTGACCTGCCTTTTGAGAAACCTATATGCAGGTCAGGAAGCAACAGTTAGAACTGGGCATGGAACAACAGACTGGTTCCAAATAGGAAAAGGAGTATGTCAAGGCTGTATATTGTCACTCTGCTTATTTAACTTCTATGCAGAGTACATCATGAGAAACGCTGGGCTGGAAGAAACACAAGCTGGAATCAAGATTGCCAGGAGAAATATCAATAACTTCAGATATGCAGAGGATACCACCCTTATGGCAGAAAGTGAAGAGGAACTACAAAGCCTCTTGATGAAAGTGAAAGAGGAGAGTGAAAAAGTTGGCTTAAAGCTCAACATTCAGAAAACTAAGACCATGGCATCTGATCCCATCACTTTATGGGAAAGAGATGGGGAAACAGTGGAAACAGTATCAGACTTTATGTTTTGGGCTCCAAAATCACTGAAGATGGTGATTGCAGCCATGAAATTAAAAGATGCTTACTCCTTGGAAGGAAAGTTATGACCAACCTAGATAGCATATTAAAAAGCAGAGACATTACTTTGCCAACAAACGTCTGTCTAGTCAAGGCTATGGTTTTTCCAGTGATCATGTATGGATGTGACAGTTGGACTGTGAAGAAAGCTGAGCACCGAAGAATTGATGCTTTTGAACTGTGGTGTTGGAGAAGACTCTTGAGAGTCCCCTGGACTGCAAGGAGATCCAACCAATCCATCCTAAAGGAGATCAGTCTTGAGTGTTCGTTGGAAGGCCTGATGCTAAAGCTGAAACGCCAATACTCTGGCCACCTCATGTGAAGAGTTGACTCATTGGAAAAGACCCTGATGCTGGGAGGGATTGGGAGCAGGAGGAAAAGGAGACAACAGAGGATGAGATGGCTGGATGGCATCCCCGACTCAATGGACGTAATTTGAGTAAACTCTGGGAGTTGGTGATGGACAGGGAGGCCTGGCGTGCTGCAGTTCATGGGGTCGCAAAGAGTTGGATACGACTGAGTGACTGAACTGAACTGTCTGAGCACACTTCATTTATCCATTCATCAGGTGACAGACATTTGGGATGCTTCTACTTTTTTGCTATTGTGAATAGTGCTGCTACTAATTTTCAAGTGCAAGTTTTTGTTTGAACATTTGTTTTCAGTTCTTTTGGGTGTATACCCCGGAGTGTAACTGTTAGGTCATATTATAATTCAATGTTTAACTGACTGAGGATTCACCAAAACTGTTTTCCACAGTGGTTGCAGCATTATACATTCCTACTAACAAGGTATGAAGGTTCCAATTTCTCTACAGTCTACCAACACTTGTAATTTTCTGTCTTTTTGTTGTTGTTGTTGTTAAACAGCCATCCTAGTGGGTGTGAAGTCATATCTTGTGTCGTGACTTAACTCTTTTGAGTCTTTGAACCTACATCTGTGATGATAAGGCAAGTAACAGCACTTAGTCACATGATGATATGAGGGATAAACGAAGTCACCCATGCTGAGTACTTGACAAGGTGCTCAGCAAATGTAAGATTTAGTGTTCCTGTTGTTGCCCCCAGGTCTGTGTTATCTCTACTGGAAAAGATGGAACAAGCAGGGCTCATATGCTTGGACTTAATTTGACTCTGCATTTACCAACTGTGTGACCTCAAGCAAATAATTTACCCTTGGTGTGATGTGTTTTCCTTGTCCGTATGTTCTAATAGTACTTGCATATCCAGGTTCTTTAGAAGATTAAATGAGTTACTATAAGTAAAGAACAGTATCTGATCTAGAAGGAGGTATTGGCAGTGTTAACTATAATTACCTCATTCCTCCACTTTCCAGGGTAATTCCCACTCAGTATCTGAGCTTCGGCTTTGGTTTTTTCCCCCCACCTCTGGGAATATTCTCTTAACAAACACCCTACTTCCTCCACCCCACCACAAACATACACACACACGCACACATACACACACACACACACACACACACACACACACACAGAATTAAGTCAGCTGCCCCTCCTATTTTCTTCCTGAATTTATTGCTTTTGTGGCACTGAACAGATGCTGTGTGTCTTGTCTTTCTGAATCTTTGTGTGCTCAGTATCTAACACAGTACCTGGCCCATAGTTGGTGCTCAATTATTAGCTGAATAAATAAGTGGGATGAATGTTCATCAATTATTATGATGGTAGAGTATTACAGACTTGTTCATCCATAAGAAATTAATGCCAGGAGAAATATCAATAACCACAGATGCAGATGACACCACCATTATGGCAGAAAGCAAATAAGAACGAAAGAGCCTCTTGATGAAAGTGAAAGAGGAGAGTGAAAAGTTGGCTTAAAGCTCAACACACTAAGATCATGGCATCTAGTCCCATCACTTCATGGCAAATAGATGGGGAAACAATGGAAACAGTGAAAGACTATTTTTTGGGCTCCAAAATCACTGCAGATGGTGACTGCAGCCATGAAATTGAGATGCTTGTTTCTTGGAAGAAAAGCTATGACCAATCTAGACAGCATATTAAAAAGTAAAGACATTACTTTGCCGACAAAGGGCCATCTAGTCAAAGCTATGGTTTTTCCAGTAGTCATGTATGGATGTGAGAGTTGTACTATGAAAAATGCTGAGTGCCATGCTTTTGAACTCTGGTGTTGGAGAAGACTCTTGAGAGTCCCTTGGACTGCAAGGAGATCCAACCAGTCCATCCTAAAGGTAATCAGTCCTGGGTATTCATTGGAAGGACTGATGCTGAAGCTGAAACTCCAACACTTTGGCCACCTGATGTGAAGAACCAACTCATTTGAAAAGACCCTGATGCTGGGAAAGATTGAAGGTGGGAGGAGAAGGAGATGACAGAGGATCAGATGGTTTGATGGCATCACCGACTCAGTGGACATGAGTCTGAGTAAACTCCGGGAGTTGGTGATGGACAAAGAGGCCTGGCGTGCTGCAGTTCATGGGGTTGCAAAGAGTCGGACATGACTGAGTGACTGAAATGAACTGAACTGAAGAAACTAATATTTTCAGGTATAATGTTGGTATTAAACATGTTGCGAGAAATTTGCTCAATATTGTGAATTCAAGGTCCTAAAGAATTTTAAATAAAGAGTTATTGGAACTTAAGAAATGAAATTGTACATATCAAATTAATGCACTGAGAGAGGCTAGATATAATGTGCTTTAAATACTGCATGCAAGCTCTATGTTGACAAACTTAGGGGGGAAAAAAACTGCTGATACACTGAACACTTGATGTAATTATGTATATCTAGAAAAATTCCATAATATACCTATTTTAATGGGGCTCTTGAGACATCAAATATGGAAAAGTTCTGAGAATAAAAAAAACTGCAAAGATACTTCCCATGTTAAAATCATTATCCTTGGTTGAGTTAAAGAATAAAGTACAACAGAAGAGGGGAGAAAGAAAGCTTTTTGTTATTAAAAACAATGATTTTAAAGCTGTGTAAAGAATAGTATCTTCTATTAAATGGGTAGGGACATACAGTGTATAGTGTAACATATGGAAATTTTACAGTAATATTGACTCAATAATAGAGAATGGGATAGCCAGTAAAAATAAGTTATTAAAAACAACACATTTAAATTTCAAAAAATTAAATATAAAACAAAACTTATCTATTTGATCGTATAGATTTTAGCAATCTTGAGATCATACCGCTGAGGTACACAGGTTGAAACTTGGTTAGAGGAGATTAATAAGACAACACAGTCTGTTCTGATTCCATTCACACTGCTATGAATACCACAGACTGAAGGGCTTATAAACGACAGAAATTTCTCTCTCACAGCTCCAGAAGCCAGAAGTCTGGAATTAAGGGACCAGCATGTTCAGGTGACATTCCTCTTCAGGGTGGCAGATTTCTTGTTTCCTCATGAGGTGGATAGGGAGCTAGGGATCTCTCTGGGTCCTCTTTTATAAAAGCTAATCCCGCTCATGAGGGATTAGCTCATGACCTAATCACCTCCCAAGGAGCCCAGCTTCCAACACCATCACTTTGTGCGTAAGGATTTCAATATGTGAATTTTAGGGGGAATTTTACGGGGAAACAAATTCAGATCAAAACCCTCAGTATTTGTTAAACTTATTGTATGTACATACAATGTACACTTTAGCATCTCTATGGTATTTATGTAGTTTTAGTTTCATATGATCTTTATTTTCTAAGATGTAGAAAAGACAATTCTTCAACTCTAGTGACTATTTCTTGGGAAATTATTTGGGAAAATTATAAGTAAATATTGTCTGTTCTGCATGCTTCTACAAGAGAATTCACATTTTTGATGAGAGGGTAAGAGTAACTCCAAGTGAAATAAAAAGTTCCAGAAACTAAGTATTAACTTGGTGCCAATATTGGGGCCAACAGATTAAATGTCCTTTCTCCTCAGCCAAAGTTTTCAGATATCTCCTTGCTTTTCCTTAAAATAAATCCCATTCTATGATAAAAGGCTTTAGGATTGTGCAGATTTCCTCATCTTCAAATTATCAAAAGTACCAAATGATGCTATAAATAGCTCAAGTCAACTTAAAGAGCAAATTAAAGAACAGTTTTTGAGATTCTGTTGCTGATCATGTTAGTTATTGTTGGGAAGGTGAATATTATAAGACAAGGATTCTGTTCTTTAAAAGTCTTCAGTCTACTTGCGAAATAAAATTTACACATAAAAAGGGACACACAAAGCAAGAGAATAAATGTTATTTTGTGAATCACACATATTGTGTATAAAATAAGTAAAGAGGGGGAGGAAAGTGACAAGGGAGAGAAGACCATTTAGATTTTCATCCTTACCAGGGCCCTTCATTGAAACAAGCCAGCTGGGTTAGAGGGAGTTGGAAGAGGATGCTTCAGCTGACAGGTACACAGACTACCACTCAACCGGGACACCAAAGCAGTGGCTGGTGGAGTCCTGATACGTAATCAGATTCAACGTCAGGATTCTTCTAGCAAATGCTCTAGATTAAAGGTCTGTGGACTCCTCACTGGGCTGCTTGGGAATATCTTCATGGTAATATTCATGTGGCAAAAATTGTTCTCTCCAAATCACATGCAGCTATGAGGGTGCTTCTGTCAGCAGAGGTAGACAGAGGTACATATGGGAAAGCAAATAATCGGACAGTTGGCAGTCCATGTAAGAGAGAAAGTCAAGATAGTGGAGAGGGGGTATGCAAGGAAAAGTTTTAAGAACAGCGAACCAGAATGCACTGTGATTTGGGTGAAGGTTAACAGAGGCAGGATGTGGCCAAAAATGTGTTCATCTGCCAACAAAGGACAAGTCAGCTAGAAAGGAGACTGTGGCCTAAAAACCCTCAATTAATCCAGGAAGACAAAACACTTCAAATGCAGAGCCTCTACATTTTAGAAGAAAACCATTTTGACCTGGATAATATAGAATGGGTCCAAGAAAACAAACAAACAAACAAACAAAAAACAGAATGGCTTCAAGCATCATGAGAAATTCTCAAGTATTCTTGTTCCAGAGTTAGTACATTCACCTGTGGACAAAGGAAAGAGAAAACCATATACAGTGTCAAATAATGACATGAAGAGCAGCAAAATGAGGTTGTACCTTTGTAAGCTGAGTTCATAGAGTTTATGCCCCAGATAGCTAGACGTGAGCAATGAGAGAATCTGTGATATGTTAAGGACCAATAGGTAAATGCTTACACAGAGAAATAAAGGACATCCTGAAAAGGAAAAGTTTCTATTTCCAAAGGGGTAGTATAATGATAGGAAGTTTTCTGACTGGAGATACTTGTCTATTTATGCATATAATTTGTGTAGAAATTCAATTACCCAAATATGGGCTTTCCCTTTGCTCATATTAGAGTAGTTCTTAAACTACCTGACTCTTTGCATGTCTGACTCTTTGTGACCCCATGGACTGTATCCTTTCAGGCTTCTCAGTCCATAGGATTTTCCAGGCAAGAATACTGGAGTAGGTTGCCACTTCCTACTCCAGGGGATCTTCCCAACCCAGGGATCCAATTCGCATCTCTTCCGTCTGTTGCACTGGGAAGTGGATTCTTTACCACTGCGCCATCAGGAGAATTCTGAATTCCAAACAAAACTGGAGACTATGACTAGAAATTTCCTTTATATACCATCTAGGTCTGTGCAGTACAGCTAAGGTACACCTTAGATGATTTCTCTGATGCAGATGTCATGGTTGGGAATGACTGAAGATGATGGAAAAAGCACAGGGTTTAGTATCACGATCTGGATTTGAAGCCAGCACCACAAATCACTAGCTGTGATGCTCTGGATTCATTTCTGAGCTTCACTGAGAAACTGTCTCATTTCTTTTGTATAAAATAAAAATAGCAATATAGTAATATTATTAGATGGTGGTTATTATTAGTGATAACTTATAGAAAGTATCAAGGGGAATGCATGATACATACCTAATACTCAATAAGCAATGCCATTTTTAGAAGTGTCTAAAGACTTATCACTATAAAACTCATTATCATCATTTTCAAATGTACTATTTTCTTCTCTCCTAGGAATCAGTGGGAAAAAAATTTTGTCACTCTTCACATTTCTTTCTTCATTGACTCCAAGGTGATATTTCTAAGACAACTTGTCATGAGTGCATTTTACTGTTCTCCTGGTATTTTTTTTTCTTTTTACTTATTCTGGTAGTGCTGAAGCAGGTTGCATTTTATCACTTTTGAGCTTATTTCTACTGGGCAAAGAGGAGCAACTTTCACTCCCTCAACCTGGAATAGAACAATCAACAACCAGTATTGTTCCACTATGGGTTACTTTAAATCATCCTTTAGGTTCATCTTGGATATAAAGCATAAAGACAATGAAAAAAAGTATCCAAGAATGACAGGTTAGAATTTTCTCTTCCCTGTTCGAAGAGTCCTGACTATAAGAAATCGCAGCCATCTAATCCTATTGAAACTTGTCACTCCTGTGGTCAAAATGATACATGTCAGCTGCTTCCATTTAATGATGTCCCTGCTTTGATCAAGTTTTTCACTTTTAATAAAGTGACTTGTGGCAGAATTTAATGATTTTATGAACCTCTTTTTGGCTTCAAGAAAAGGACTGTCATTTTACACTGGTCATATTTCCCTGTCCACTTCTTCAGTGACTGAGTGATGGTTAGTGTTTAGAGAGAGTTGTTATTTTGAGTGCTGCCTGCAGATTGCAATAATTCACTTGTGAAGTGTTTAAGCAAGGCAGCTGATATATCACAAAATTCTTCCCTTTCCCCCAGGGATCAGCTCTTGAAACTCATAAGGGAACTGAGGAAATTACTTTCTGATATCTCTCGGAATTATGTGGCATCCTAAGGTGCTGCTCCTCAGGGGAGAAAAACAAAGCTCAACATCTTCAGTGGGAAACCAGCAGATCTATGAGCAATCTAGCTAAGAATGCCCTTGATTTACAACTATATATATATATACACACACACACACACACATATATATATCTTTTAAAAATCTCATAGTACACATATCTAGTTGCCCAACATTGGAGTTTTTCTAGGTGTCAGTCTGCTATACCTTTCAGGCTCCAATACCCTCACTTTAAGCAGTTCCACAGATGTGCACAAAATGAATCTGACACTGATTAACCCAGATATTGCAGCCTTCTGCCAAAGAGCTGCTGAAGTGTTTCTATGTCAAGGCTGACTCTCTTGTAACGGTGGTTAACGACTTTGTGCCCTAACTAGATACGGCCATGGGGTTACTGCTGCTCTGAGAGCAAGAAGGAAACCATAATTTATCTGATGTGGCTTTTTTGCTGAGGTGCATGCTAGCATTGACAAATGGCAAGCCATTGTGCAAAATCCTAAGTAAGTTTCTTGCAACTAAAGAGCGATCACTTCCGCTGTCACATATACCTCTTGTACTGTTTAAAGCAGTGTTGCAAAACACTGAAAATTAGGATGCAATGATGGATCTCTTTATACATGGAGAAAAGTTACTGTATAAACCCTATGATAAATAAATATATAAAATTAAACTACAGTTGAATATGGTCAATTTTATTATCTACATTCATATTATAGGCATTGTAACTATTCTTGAAAAGTGAAAGTGAAGTCGCTCAGTCGTGTCCGACTCTTTGCGACCCCATGGACTGGAGCCCACCAGGCTCCTCCGTCCATGGGATTCTCCAGGCAAGAATACTAGAGTGGGTTGCCATTTCCTTCTCCAGGGGATCTTCCCAATCAGGGATCGAACCCAGGTCTCCCACATTGCAGGCAGACGCTTTAACCTCTGAGCCACCAGGGAAGCCTGTAACTATTCTTAATGCTTCCTAATTCATTCATACATTTGGACATGCACACTACAAGTATGTATTAAATCCCTACTATGAGTAAATCATTGCACAAGGAAATACTCAGGGTATAAAGATGAATCAGATATAGTCGCTGACTTCAACAGCTTGGTAAGACATTGAAGCAAGAGCTAAAAAAACTTATATACCAAAAGCTCTAACAGAAGAGAGCATGTGCTGTAATAGAGCTTTGTAGGTTGTCAGAGATGAAGACCTTGCTCCTGACTATGGTAATGCAGGAAAGCCTGCAGAAGCAGCAGCTGGTGGCAGGGTATGAACTCTGTAGAGAAAGTATAACTTTGATGGTCAGAGATGATTTCAGCAGAGAAGGGAACACGAACAAACGTACAGAGATGGGCAACAGCCATGCACTCTGGGGGACAAGCAAGAGACTAGCTTGACCAGAAAACATTAAATCTATATAAACTGGAAACTACCTTGGTTTCAGAATGTGGAGGGTCCCAACTGTTAGAAATTTGCTATTTTTTAAATAATGAAAAACTGTTTAGGTTTTTAAATTGGAAAGTGACATGATTAAAGAAATGTGTCAGGAATATTAATTTGGTGGTGACATGTACCGTGAATTATACATCTTCATTTTTGAGATGAGCATGCTAAAGAAGCCCCTGAGGCAATTATCTGCTATTGTTGTTATTTTCCAATCTAATCCTCTTCCCTTTAGCTTGAAAAATCAGAGGTGACTATACTACTCACACACAACTATTCATATTCATCATCAGTATTTTTCATTCTTAGAGATTTAATAAGATTTCCTTTCCTTCATATTGTCTGCCCTCCCTCCTTTATCAGTGATTCCGAAAATTTTCTGAGTTGAGTACCTTACTATACTTTGATTTCATACTACTGCCTCTTGATGCTCAAAGATCTGGAATTAAGTATCACATTATTTTAAAACTTTTACAATAACTTCTAGAAACCTGGTGATAAGTGCTAGTAATTACTGTTCTCCAAGATATGACAAACCTAGATGTATTAAAAAGCGGAGACATCACTTTGCTGACAACGGTCCACATAGTCAAAGCTATGTTTTTCCAATAATCATGCACGGATGTCAGAGTTGGACCATAAAGAAGGCTGAGTATGAAAAAATTGATGCTTTCAAAGTGTGCTGCTGGAGAAGACTCTTGAGAGTCCCTTGGACTTCAAGGAGATCCAGCCAGTCCATCGTAAAGGAGATCAGTCCTGGGTATTCGCTGGAAGGACTGATGCTGAAGCTGAAGCTCTAATACTTTGGCCACCTGATGTGAAGAGCCGACTCACTGGGAAAGACCCTGATGCTGGGAAAGATTGAAGGCAAAAGAAAAGGGCAACTTAGTGATTTAATAACAAGAAATAAGAACAGGATAACTGTTTTTGTGATATTCTTTGGATTGCAAGAAACAAATACTCAAGCTAGCTAAGTCACAGGAGGTAGATGGCATGGGGAAAGAAATGGCAAGTATTCATGAGTAACAATAGCAACTGAAGTGTCATGGGGTTCCAGAAACAGGGTATATACTCAAGTTGAGTTTTAGAAGAGTTGATACTTGATGTACAGCTGCTTTAGGTGCCTTAGAAGGAGTTTGAAGAGTTTCACTCTGGTGCTTTGCTATTAACATGATCTAGCTTCTCTTGTATGTCAACTAGTTATCCTCTTCTTGTTGAATTATATATTCATCAAGGTTTCTGATTATTCACAGCTCTGCTTTCTGGGAACTTGGGTGTCTCATAATTGCTTATGGCCTTGGCCCTACCTATGGCTCTCCAAGTACATCCTTTCAGCATCAGCTCCTCTACTAAGTGCTTGATTCTTTCTAAGGTTCTAAAACAAAATTCCCAAGAATGAGGATCTAACTAATCAAGCTCATTGTTTTATGCCAAGTATGAGGTCACTGCTCAGACTGGCCAAATCTACTGATGTTTGGAGGTCAACAGGACAGAAATGGTAAAATGTCCAGCAAAATTTGTATCCCCTTCCCACAATACAGCACTGCCATTCAAAAGTGCCTGTATTTACTCTTTTATCTAGTGTAGCCATGTCACCAGTTCTTGACAACAGATTATGAACAGAATGTGTGTCACTTAAGGCAACTGAAAGGTACTATCTGTTCTAAACTCTTTCTCTTTCTACAGACAATAGTGGAATCACAAGACAAAAAGAGCCTGGGTCACTGAATCACCATGCGGAGGATGGCCACCAATACACCTGGAATATCTACAATAGACTCCAACTCCTGAGTCTCAAACTTCTACCAGTAAGACTGAAATTTTGAGGTTTATTTGTCAAAGCACTTAGCACACCTTGACTCTATGTAGTCATAGAAAAGGTTATTTTTTTGTTTCCAAAGAGTGCTATAACATGGCTTCTCTGATAGCTCAGTTGGTAAAGAATCCACCTGCAATGCAGGAGACCCCGGTTCAATTCCTGGGTTGGGAAGATCCACTGGGGAAGGGATATGCTACCTACTCCAGTGTTCTTGGGCTTCCCTTGTGGCTCAGCTGGCGAAGAATCCACCAGCAATGCGGGAGACCTGGGTTCGATCCCTCGGTTGGGAAGATCTCCTGGAGAAGGGAAAGGCTACCCACTCCAGTACTCTGGCCTGGAGAATTCCATGGACTGTATATACAGTTCATGGGGTCACAAAGAGTTGGACACAACTGAGCGACTTTAAAAAATTAAGAGTGCTATAACATAGCACCATAAACTAGATGGTTTAAAACAACAGAAATTTATTCACTCATAGTTGTGGAATCTGGAAGTTTGAAGTCAAGGGGGCTGCAGGGACATTTTGCTTCCAAAGGCTCTCGGGAAAAATCTTTCCTTGCCTCTTCCTACTTCCAGTAGTGGCCAGTAATCCTTGCTGTTCCTTGGTGAGCAGCTGCATCACTCCCGTCTCTGCCTCTGTTGTCACACCGTCTCTATGTCTGATCTGTCCCTGTGTCTGAATCTCTCTCCCCTTTCTCCTATAAAGACACCAGCTACTGAGTTTGAGGGCCTATCTTGATCCAGTATGGCCTCATCTTAACCAGTTATACTTACAAAGACCCTATTTTCAAATAAAATCACATTTTGAGTTTCAAAGTGGACATGAGTATTTGCAGGACACTGTTCAATTCAGTACAGTCATCTAGTACAAAATGTGGCTCTGTAGAGTGCTTCTTTAGGCAAGTTGTTATTATGATCAACTTATACATAAAATTGCAAAAAATGTTATTTGTCTAACCTGCTGGAAAAAAAAAAAATGCTTAACACAAGAGTGAAGGTTTTGAGAGCCAGGAGTTTCACATGCTTCTGCACCTCAGTTCCAGGTACCACCATTAAGTTGCAATCAAAAGAAGCCTGCTTTGAACCGAACTCACATAAATCCAATTCTGTCTCATTTATTTGTTAAAAAAAAAAATTTAAAGGCAGATGAAATTCCTCACTTTATTGAACTTATAGTTTAGCAAGGAAGTCAGATACCAAACATTAATTATGCAAATAATTATTTAAGTGGCTTCCCTGGGTGGCTCAGATGATAAAGAACCTACCTACAATGTGGAAGACCCAGGTTGAATCCCTGGGTTGGGAACCCCTGGAGAAGGAAATGGCAACCCACTCTAGTATTCTCGCCTGGGAGAAGCCCATGAACAGAGCCTGATGGGCTGCAAGTCCATGGGGTCTCAAAGTGTGGGATACGACGAGTGACCAACACTTTCACTTTCAGGATTGTAATGCACTGAAGGAGACTACAGATGTAATATGAGTATGAGATCTAACCAAGCCCTCTACTCTGGGGGAAAATATCTAGGCTGAAACTGAGGAGACATCTGCCGTGTGTGTTTGTACAACACCCGAGGGCATCTTCTACACTGTAATCTATGTGAATAGTGCTCCTGGATCTTTTGCAGAGCCCAACCGATAAAGCTGAACATGCTGCTCCTGCTGCTGCCAAGTCGCTTCAGTCGTGTCTGACTCTGTGCGACCCCATAGACGGCAGCCCACCAGGCTCCCCCATCCCTGGGATTCTCCAGGCAAGAACACTGGAGTGGGTTGCCGTTTCCTTCTCTAATGCCTGAAAGTGAAAAGTGAAAGTGAAGTTGCTCAGTCGTGTCTGACTCCTAGCAACCCCATGGACTGCAGCCCACCAGGCTCCTCCATCCATGGGATTTTCCAGGCAAGAGAACTGAACATGACAGCCCTGAAAAATATTAGGTAGGAATTAAATGAAGCAACTTAAGCTGGTGGTGGCGGGGTGGGCGGGGGGGTGAGGGTAGCTACTGATAGTGCTAAAAGAAGGCAGATAGTCATGGAAGAGGGAACCACATATTACACGACCCAGATGTGGGAAGGTAACTCGTGACATGGGGGAAATTATCTACACTCTCAAAACCTCAACTATTTTATTGGTGAAACTAATAAAATTAGTTTTATTAATGGGATAACAGTACTCCACTGGCAGAGTTATTGTGAGACACTGATGCTCTGTGAGGAGTGTTCAATCTCTGTTTCCTTTTTTTCTTTATTTCCTAGAAACAAACTGAACTTGGGGTCACCAATGTGACATTTAACAAATAGCAGCTAACTAAATTCACACCTCTACCACCAACACTCAAGGTTCTAGGACTACCAATGATTGCTAAGTAAGGTTTGCTTTCCAGGCAACCTGTGTGAGAAAGGAAGGCCATATCTGGACAAAATGAACACATTCATCTTGAGATGATCAAAAAGAGAACTGAAATTAAGCCACTACCCTCCCTAATGCACAGTCCGTACCCTTCTCCCCACCCACACTCCTGTGATCTTCTCCCCTACCACATCTGACACTTCGATATTTCAGGAAATAGCTTATACTGTTCTTTTCCTATGTTCCTACTATATTTTTTCAACATTTTAATCTTCTTTTACCATGATAAAATATACAAAACATGAAATTTACCATTTAAACCACTTTTCAGTGTATAATTCAGTTCAATTAAGTATATTAATGATGCTACGCATTTCCAGAATGTTTTCATTGTCCTGAACAGAAACTTTGTACCCATCAAACAATATCTCCCTCGTTCTCCTTTCCCTCAGCCCCTGGTAAAGTCTATTCTTTCTGTTTCTATGAATTTGCCTATTCTGGTATCTCATATGTGGAATCATACAATATATGTCATTTATGTCTGGCTTATTTCCCTTGCACAATGTCTTCAATGTTCATCCATGTTGTAGCATGAATCAGAATTGTTTTCCTTTTTATGATACATACCACGTTTTGTTATACTACTCTTTTGTATAATTATTGTAATGCTTATATAATTTTCCTGTTTTCACCAGCTTGTGGGCACCATGATGGCAGATGTAGTGGGCAGAATTTCTGCAATGGATCTCCACAAATGTCCTGCCTATCTGTGAATATGATGAGCTATCAATCTTGAGATTGTTTTGTTATATGGGAAGACGGGATTAGCCGGGGAGGCCCATTAAAAGCATAGAATTTTCTCTAGCTGGCGACTGAAGAGGAAGGCAGAGAGATGCAATGCACGAGGGGTATCCAACACTCCATTGGAAGATGGAGAGGTCATGTGTAAAGAAATGTGGATGACTTTTGATTGTGAAAAATGCTGACAGAGGCCCTGGAAGAGACACAGCAAAGAAACTGAAGACCTCAGTTTTATAATGGCAAGGAAATGAATTCTGCCCACAACATGAATGAATTTGGAAATACATTTGTCCTCAGAATCCGTACCTGAGATCTGAGCCTTGATTTTGGCCTGGTGAGACTCTCCCAGGCTGGACTTTTGACATACAACTGCTGCAAAATTGGGAGCTAATGACTGGGTGTTAGGTTACTAAATTTGTGGTAATTTGTTACTGAGCAATAGAAAACTACTACAGCAGGCACTCTGCCTTTTTATGTTTAATCCCCAGTGTTTAGCCTAGTGCCTGGAACTGATTAGCTTCCCAATAAATGCTAACCAAATAAACTGAAGGAAGTGGCAAGAGGAAAGGATGATAGAAGGAGGAGATAGAGGAGGAAAAATGAAAAAAGAATGAAAAATGGAGGGGGATGAAGAAAAAAAATGATTCAAATCATGAGTAGGGGAGAACATCGAAAGTTGATCTTCACTGGAGTGCATGATGGAAATGTGTCTAAAGCATATCTGGATTATCCTTTACCTCCTCTAGAAATTCAGATGTCAATGTTCTTTTTATTTTTACTAGATGTTTTGATTATTTAATTGTGTAAACTATCCATTTGGTTAGTGTCCTTTGGCATGACTTGGCTTAAATGAACCAAAATCATAAACATGATACTATTTTAATTAAGAACAATTTAGATTTAAGGCTTGAACGTTCATTTTATGATCTTTCATACGCCTGGATGGTGAAGAATGACCTGCTGGTTAAAGTCCCCAAGGGCAATAAGTCAAAGGGAAGTGGGACATTAATGTGTCCAGATTTTGAAGGAACTTGAAATAAATAATTGTAAATTATTTTTGTGAAATTATACGCCTTATTCTATTCTAAGAAACAAAGAATGAGTTGATCCCTTGCATGACCACTCGTCTGAATTTTAAATAATGTAAACAGATGCCGAAGTTTTTGATATTTAAAATGTCACTTTTAGAGTTCCTCACATAAAAAGGAGGGTAATTTCCTTAACAGAAAGTATCTTCCCATCCACATGCTACAGCCCTTGTAATTCTACCATTATACATTCATTTCTTTGGATTAAACACTGATGTTAAACCTTATGAAACACAGTCATATTACCAGAAGGAGTAAAATGTAAATTTATTGATCTTTAAGTATTAATAAATGTATCAGATTATCTTTCTCTTCTTTGCACATAAGCAATGAAAATCTGTTTGTATAGGGCAACAATGAAGAGAAACTAGCCTCAAAAGCAACTTTCCTTTTATGGAATTATCTGTAGAGGAGTCCCTGGTTGAAAAATTGTGATTGAGTATGAACTTAGATTTCATAACCTGATCTACTACACGGTCAAAGGCATGCTGAAAGGTTGACATAGAGCTTAGAGGCTTCTTTTATCTGATGAGACACATAAAGAGATCATGCCCATCATGACATGTTTCTTAAAATGCTTTTTGCCATGAATGCTATTCCTTTATTTCCTTATTACAAATGATAAATCATATCTCTCCTCCCCACTTTATTGAGGTATAACTGACAAAGAAGATGTCTGCTTTTCACTATGACAGACTGACAGTCTCATCTAGCTGAAGAAAAACAGGAATATCTTTGGGTGTGTGACTCAAGAACAGAAGAGTGCAGACTTCAAACAGAGATGGAAGGCTCTCATGTCGTGTTCACAGAAACCTTGGCTTCTCTGTCCTGCTCTCTCTCTTCCTGTCTCTGTCTTTCTCTCTTCTTTCTTTATCCACTGCCCACCCTCTCCAATCTTCTCTCTTTCTCTCTCTCTTTTCCTTCTGTGTACCATGTGTCAAATCTACCTTTCCCTGTGTTGGCTTTATTCTCTGGGGATTTCTTTTCCTTGCTAGAACAGATGGTATCCTACAGTGCTCTGAGGACGTATTCTGCTTTCAGTTCAGTTCAGTTCAGTCGCTCACTCGTGTCCGACTCTTTGCGACCCCATGAATCAAAGCACGCCAGGCCTCCCTGTCCATCACCAACTCCCAGAGTTCACTCAGACTCACATCCATCGAGTCGGTGATGCCATCCAGCCATCTCATCCTCTGTCATCTCCTCCTTCTGCCCCCAATCCCTCCCAGCATCAGAGTCTTTTCCAGTGAGTCAACTCTTCACATGAGGTGGCCAAAGTACTGGAGTTTCAGCTTTAGCATCATTCCTTCCAAAGAACACCCAGGACTGATCTCCTTTAGAATGGACCGGTTGGATCTCCTTGCAGCCCAAGGGACTCTCAAGAGTCTTCTCCAATGCCAAATCATAGATCATAGAAAAAGCAAGAGAATTCCGGAAAACATCTACTTCTGTTTTACTGACTACACCAAAGCCTTTGACTGTGTGAATCACAGCAAACTGCAAAATTCTTAAAGAGATCGGAATACCAGACCACTTTACCTGCCCCCTCAGAAACCTGTATGCTGATCAAGATGCAATAGTTAGAACTGGACGTGGAATGATAGACTGGTTCAAAACTGGGAAAGGAGTATGTCAAGGCTGTATATTGTCACCCTGCTTATTTAACTTATATGCAGAGTACATATTGGGCTGGATGAATCACAAGCTGGAATCAAGATTGCCGAGAGAAATATCAATAATCTCAAATATGCAGATGACACCACCCTAATGGCAAAAAGTGAAGAGGAACTAAAGAGCCTCTTGACAAGGGTGAAATACCAAAGTGAAAAAGCTGGCTTAAAACTCAACATTCAAAAAACTAAGATCATGGTATCCAGTCCCATCACTTCGTGGCAAATAGATGGGGAAAGAATGGAAACACTGACAGACTTTATTTTCTTGGGCTCCAAAACCACTGTGGAAGATGACTGCAGCCATGAAATCAAAAGACGCTTGCTTCTTGGAAGAAAAGCTATGACAAACTGAGATGGCATATTAAAAAGCAGAGATATCACTTTGCCAACACAGGTCCATATAGTCAAAGCTATGGTTTTTCCAGTAGTCATGGATGGATGTGAGAGTTGGACCATAAAGAAGGCTGAACGCTAAAGAATTTATGCTTTCAAACTGTGGTGTTGAGTCCCTTGGGCAGCAAGGAAATCAAACCAGTCAATCCTAAAGGAAGTCAGTTCTGAATATTCATTGGAAGGACTGATGCTGAAGCTGAAGCTCCAGTACTCTGGCCACTTGATGTGAAGAATTGACTCACTGGAAAAGAGCTTGATGCTGGAAAAGACTGAGGGTAGTAGGAAAAGGGAGCAAAAGAGGATGAGATTGTTGGATGGCATCACTGACTCTATGGACACGAGTTTGAGCATAGAGAAAGACAGGGAAGACTGATGTGCTATAATCCATGGGGTCACAAAGAGTTGGATATGACTTAGCGACTGAACTACAACAACCATACAATTGATGTCCACCTATTTCACCCAACAAAACTATTCCCCTCTGGTAACCACGCATCTGTTCTCTGTATCTATGAGTTTGTTTTCTTTGCTCATTTGTTTTGTTTTTAAGATTTCACATGTGGGTTACTTCATAGGAATTTTCTTCTCTGTCTGATTTATCTCAATATAATATCTTCAAGGTATATTTATGTCACAAAAGCAAGGTATCATTTTTTAAGCTTGAGTAATATTCCATAGTGTGTGTGTGTGTGTGTGTATGTGTGTGCACGTGCGCATATCACATCATCTTTACCCCTTCAACTTTCCACAGATACTTAGGCTGCTTTCATATCTTGGCTACTATAAACAATGCTGTGATGGGGCACATGTATTTCTTTTCAAATTAGTGTTTTCATATTCTCTAGATAGTACACAGAAGTGAACTAGCTTGATCACATGGTGGTTCTACTTTTAATTTTTTTAGGAATCTCCATACTTTTATCCATCGTGGCTACACCAGTTTACATTCCCACCAACAAGGCACAAAAGTTCCCTTTTCTCAGCCTCCTTGTCAACAACTGCTCTTCCCTGTCTTCTTGAAGATAACCATCCTGACAGGTATAAGGCAATATCTTGTGGTTGGATTTGCATTTTCCTTATGGTAAGTGCTGTTGACCATTTTCACACACGTGTTGGCCATTTGTGTGTCTTCTTTGGAAAAAATGCCTATTTAGCTCCTCTTTTTAAAAATTTGTTTGTTTTTTGTTGTTAAGTTGTATTAGTCCTCCATATATTTTCGGTATTAACCCTTTATTGAATACATGATTCAAAATATCTTCCCCCATTCACTAGGTTGCTTTTTAATTGTAATGATGGTTTCCTTTGCTGCATAAAAGTTTTTTGTTTGGTGTAATTCTGTTTATTTTTGCTTTTGTTTCTCCTGCTTTTGGAGGTAGATACAGAAAAACACTGCCAAGACTGATTTCAAGTAGCTCACCACATATGTTTTCTACCAGGAATTTTATGGTTTGGGGTCTTACATTGAAGCCTTTAATCCATTTTGAGTTCATTTTTTCTGTATGTAAGAGAGTGGTCTGGTTTTATTCTTTTATATTTGGATGCCCATCACCCCCAAAAACAGTTACTGAAAAGACTGTTTCCCCCATAATATAATCTTGCCTCCTTTGTGATACACTGATCATATAAACATAGATTTATTTCTTGGCTCTCTATTCTGTTCCATTGATCCGTGTGCCCCCCCGCCTTTTTTTGGTGCCCTTACTAAACAGTTTGATTATCATAACTTTGTAATATGGTCTGAAGTCAGGGAGTATGATACTTTAAGCTTTGCTTTTCTTTCTCATTGCTTTGGCTTCTCAGGATCTTTTGTGTCTCTGTACAAATTTAAGAATTTTGTTCCAGCTCTGCGAAAAATCACATTTAATAGAGACTTCACTGAACCTGTAGACTACTTTCAGCAGTATGGACATTTTAACAGTACTAATTTTTCTAATCCATGAGTTAACTATATCTTTCCATTTATTTGTATCTTCTTCAATTTCTTTTAATGGTATATTACCATTTTCAGTGTATACGTCTTTCATCTCCTTAGTTAAATTTATTCCTAGGTATTTTATCTTTTTTGATGCAGGTGTAAATGGAATTCTTTTCTTAATTTCTCTTTCTGATAATTAATTATTAGTGTATCAAAATGCCATAGATTTCAGTGTACTGGTTTTATATCTTGTAACTTTACTGAATTCATTATTTCTAACTTTTTTTAAAGTGGAATCGTCAGGATTTTCTGTATATAGCACCAGTCATATATGAAGTGATGATTTTACTTCTTCCTTTTTTATTTAGATACCTCTTGTTTTATTTTTCTTGCCTAACTGTCATGGCAAGGACCCCCAATACTACGTTAAATAAAAACAGTGAGAGTGGGCATTCTTCTCTTGTTCTGATCTTAGAAAAAAAGCTTTGAGCTTTTCACCACTGAATACGGTATGAGTTGTGGGTTTGTCATAAATGATCTTTATTATGTTGAGGATGCTCCCTCTAATCTACTTTGTGGAGAGGTTCTTAATATAAATGGATGTGGAATTTTGTGAAATGCTTTTTGTCAGTCTACTGAGATGATGTGATTTTTATCATTCATTTTGTTAATGTGGTGTATACATTGATTCATTTGTTTGTATTTATTTTTTATTTTACTTTATTTCACTTTACAATATTGATGTTTCATCCTTACATCCTTGGGAAAAATCCCATTTGATCACTGTGTGTGATCCTTGTAATGTATTGTTGAATTTGGCTTACACTATTTTCTGGAAAATCTTTGCATCTATATTCAGCAAGGCCACTGACCTTAATGTTTGTGCGTGTGTGTGTGTGGTGTCCTTGTCTGGTTTTGTTATCAGGATAATGCTAGCTTTATAAAATGAGTTTGGAAGGATTCCTTCCTCTTCAGTTTTTTCAAAGAGTTTGGGAAGGATAGGTATTAAATTTTCTTTGAATGTTTGATAGAATTAAACAGTGAAGCTGTCTGGTCTGAGACTGTTTTGGGGGAGGTTTTTACTACTGATTGAATTTATTTATATTCAGATTTTCCATCTCTTCATGATTCAGTCTTGGAAAACTGTATGTTTCTACAAATTTATTCTTTATTCATTTCTTCTATGTTGCCCAAGTTGTGGGCATATAACTGTTTGTAGTAGAGTCCTGTGATCTTTTGTATTTCATTGTATCAGTTACAACTTTGCTCTCATTTCTGATTCTTTTAACCCTTTTTTTCCCCTTGGTCAGTCTATCTAAATGTTGCCAATTTTTAAAATATTTTCAAATAACTAAGAAGAGCTAGTTGCCTAAATCTAAAGAAACAGATTTTCTTTATTATCTTTTTAGTCTCTATTTTATTTATTTCCACTCTGATCTTTATTATTTTTTCTTTTTTCTATTACCTTTGGGCTTTGATTATTTTTTCTACATATTTAATGAAAAGAAAGATTGTTCATTTAAGGTTTTTATTATTTAATGAGGTGAACCTGTATTACTAGTAACTTCTGTTGTAAAACTTTTGCTGCCGTCCATAGGTTTTGGTATATTGTACTTCTGTTATCATTTGTATCTAGGTATTTTTTTTTTTTTAATTTCTGCTTTGATTTCTTCAGTGACCCACTGAATATTCAGTAGCATGTTGTTTATCTCCACATTTTTTTTCTAGTTTTCTTCTTGCAACTGATTTTTAGTTTCATACCATTGTGGTTGGAAAATTTGCTTCCCTATCATTAAAATGATCTTGAATTTCCTGGGACATTTTTGGGGCCTAACATGTGATCTATCCTAGAGAATGTTCTATGTGCATTTGAGAAGATGTTTACTCTGCTGCTTTTGGATAGATTGCTTTGTATTTATCTATACAGTCCATCTGGTGTAATGTGCCATTTTATTGTGATTTTATGTAATGTGATTTTAAATCAATGTTTTCTTACTGATATTGTCTGATCATTGATGTTAAATTCTCCTACTACTATTGCATTGCTGTCAAGTTCTCCCTTTAGGTCCATTAATTTTGTTTTATATATTTTGATGTTCCTATGTTAGATGCATAAATATTTTATAAACATCTTATATATTTTATATCTTTCCACAGTACTGACTTTTTATAATTATGTAATACCCTTTTTTGTCTTTTATTACAGTCTTTGTTTTAAAGTATTTTATCTGACTTACACCAGGTTTTTTGTTTCTATTTGCATGGACTGTCTTTCTCCATCCTTCACTTTTAGTCTCTGTGTCCTTACTTCTTCTGTCCTTACTTCTCACTTCTGAAATAAATACGAATATTTGTAATGATGAAAGGTACAGTTCACAAAGAAGATAGACATCATAAACCATCAGACACCTAACAACAAAGAAACAAGGATAAAGCAAAAATCAGAATAAATATAAGCAAAAAGGAAAAAAATATATAATCATAGTGAGACATAATAACATTTTTCTGAGAATACTTTATCAAGTGCAGTAAAAATAAGAATAGAAGCATCTTGAATGATGTCATTAATATTTTAAATATAACCTTTCTATTTGTTTATATTAATCTCGTATCCTACACAAATATATTTAAAATTCTGTCATATGTTGTTGTTAGGTGTCCACAGCACATTTAGGAAAACTGACAAAAAGATAACCATTATCAAATTTCAAAAGGTAGAATTATTTTCTTTTTTTGTAATTCACTTATACATATACACGTACATTGTTTTTGAAATTTTCCATTATAGGTTATTATAAGATATTGACTACAGTTCCTTGTGCTATGCAGTAAACTTTTGTTGCTTGTTGCATATCTATTATTTTAAAATAAAAATCTAGCATTCTATTCAAAGTGAGTCAAACAAGTTGAATCAAAATGTCATAAATTTTTTAGTTAGGCAAAAATTTAAAAGCTTCCTAAAATACATATATTATACATATTATTTATATATATTGTATACAAGAGCTTTTCTATTACACTTGATAAAGGCTTGAGAAAGAATATGAAAAAAAAGAAGTGATGGAAAAATTGGAAAACATAGCTAAATGAAATGGGAGTACTGAATATGAAATAGAAAAAGTAAACCAAAGCAAATAAAACTAAAAGATCCTCATATAGTCAAGCACACTTTAAACATGACTGCTCATTAGAGACATATCTGGAGCTCTGGCCAAAAAAAAAAAAAACGAGCATTTGTATTTTTCAAAAAATTCCAAGATAATTCGATATGCATATGAATTTTAAAAAGCAATTACAGGTTTTTTTCTATTAAATGGTAGTTTTGGTAATAATAGAAATCTGTTATTTTTCTGCTGATCAATCATGATACAATGGTATTAAGTGAGTAATATTTACATAATCACAATAGTGAAAGATGTTTATCAGTTTTCACAATTAATAGCCAGACAAAAGAAAAAAGATAATGACAGTTGCACACCAAAATGGGAACATGATCAACCTAACAATACCAAAATAACCAAAAATAACTACATACAATTTGGGGGTCAAGCAGAGTGATGTTGTAAGTGGAAGCGCACACACATGCATATGTTTTCATCTGCTCAGCCAGTCTATATTTTCTGCTGGGTGCATTTAATAATTTATATTTTTCTTAATTTTTCGGGGTTTATTTCCTGTAGGTAGGTGTTTTCCTTTTCTTGTTTCCTGCCTAGAGAAGTTCCTTTAGCATTTGTTGTAAAGCTGGTTTGGTGGTGTTGAATCCTCTTAACTTTTGCTTGTCTGGAAAGCTCTTGATTTTGCCATCAAATCTGAAGGAGAGTCTTGCTGGGTAGAGTATTCTCGGTTGTTCTGCCGTGATTTCTACCATTCTGTCTTCCAGGTTAAGTATCTGTTCTTTTCCCTCAGTTATTCTGCTATTGATTCCTTCTAGTGTCTCATTCATCTGTTTTTTGTTCTTTAGTTCTTCTCAGTTCAGTTCAGTTCAGTCACTCAGTAATGTCCAACTCTCTGCAACCCCATAGACTGTAGCATGCCAGGCTTCCCTGTCCATCACCAACTCCCAGAGCTTGCTCAAACTCACATCCATCAAGTCGGTGAAGCTATCCAACCATCTTATCCTCTGTCATCCCCTTCTCCTCTTGCCTTCAAATGTTCTCAGCATCAGGGTCTGTTACAATAAGTTAGTCCTTTACATCAGGTGGCCAAAGTACTGGAGCTTCCGCTTCAACATCAGTCCTTTCAATGAATATTCAGGACTGATTTCCTTTAGGGTTGACTGGTTTGATTTCCTTGCAGTCCAAGGAACTCTCAAGAGTCTTCTCCAACACCACAGTTCAAAAGCATCACAATTCTTCAGCACTCAGCTTTCTTTATGGTTCAACTCTCACATCCATACATGACTACTGGAAAAAGCCATAGCTTTGACTAGATAGACCTTTGGTGGCAAAGTAACGTCTCTTCTTTTTAATATGCTGTCTAGGTTTGTCATAGCTTTTCTTCCGAGGAGCAAGTGTCTTTTAATTTCATGGCTGCAGTCATCATCTGCAGTGATGGCGGAGCCCAAGGAAATAGTCTGTCAGTTTCCACTATTTCCCCATCTATTTGCCATGAAGTGATGGGACTGGATGGCATGATCTTAGTTTTTGAATGTTGAGTTTCAAGCCAGATTTTTCACTCTCCTTTTCCCTTTCATCAAGAGGCTCTTTAGTTCCTCTTCACTTTCTGCCATAAGGGTGATGTCACCTGAATATCTGAGGTTATTGATATTTCTTCCGGCAATCTTGACTCCAGCTTGTGCTTCATCCAGCCTGGTATTTCACATGATGTACTCTGCATATAAGTTAAATAAACAGGGTGACAACATGCAGCTTTGACATACTCCCTTCCCAATTTGAAACTGGTCCATTGTTCCATGTCCAGCTGTAAATGTTGCTTCTTGACCTGTATACAGATTTCTCAGGAGGCAGGTAAGCTGGTCTGGTATTCCCATCTCTTGAAGACTTTTCCACAGTTTTTTTGTGATCCACACAGTCAAAGGCTTTGGCATAGTCAATAAAGCAGATGTTTTTCTCAAACTCTCTTGCTTTTTTGATGATCCAGTGGATCTTGGCAATTTGATCTCCAATTCCTCTGCCTTTTCTAAATCCAGCTGAACATCTGGAAGTTAAAGGTTCACATAATGTTGAAGCCTAACTTGGAGAATTTTCAGCATTACTTTGCAAGCATGTGAGATGAGTGCAATTGTGTGGTAGTTTGAACATTCTTTGGCATTGCCTTTCTTTGGGATTGGAATGAAAATTGACCTTTTCCAGTCCTGTGGCCACTGCTAAGTTTTCCACATTTGCTGGCACACTGAGTGTTTCATTTTAACAGCATCATCTTTTAGGATTTGCAGTAGCTCAGCTGGAATTTCATCACCTCCACCAGCTCTGTTCATACTGATTCTTCCCAAGGCCCACTTGACTTCACATTCCAGAATGTCTGGTTCTAGGTGAGTGATCATGCCATCATGGTTATCTGGGTCATGAAGATCTTTTTTGTGTAGTTCTTCTGTGTTCTTGTCATCTCTTCTTAATATCTTCTGCTTTTGTTAGGTCCATATTGTTCCTGTCCTTTATTGTGCCCATCTTTGCATGAAATATCAGTGTCTGTTTGGTAAAAATTTCTTGCATCTTTTCAAGCTTTGCCTCCATTATTTTTCTGAGATTCTGGATCATCTTCACTATCATTATTCTGAATTCTTTTTCTGGAAGGTTGCCTATCTCAACTTCATTTACTCGTTTTGGGGGGTTTTATCTTGTCCTCTCATCTGAGACATAACTTCTTCTTTTTCATGATGATTAACTTTGTGTAGCATGGTTGTTTTAATCACTGTGGAACTGTGGTTCTTCTTCTATCTGCCCTCTGATGGAGGAGCCTAAGGTTTGTGTAAGTGTCCTGGTGGGAGGGACTGGTAGTGGGAAAAGCTGGGTCTTGCTCTGGTGGGCAGGGTCTTGCTCAGTAAAGTTTAATCCAATTATCTGGTGATGGCTGGGGTTGTGCTCCCTTCTTGGTAATTTTTTGGCCTGAGGCAGCCCAGCCCTAGAGTCTGCTTTGGGTTATGTATGGTTGTTTATGATTGGGTCAATGGCAACCTCCAAGAGGTATACACTATGGGGGACCTTCCCAGACTGGTGCCCCCAACCGTGTGGTGAGTTCCTGCCAACTTACACCTCCACAGAAGACCCTCCAACACTAGCAGGTAGTAGCAGGTAGACCAAAGGTTCAGTCTCCTATGGGGTCACTGCTCCTTTCCTCTGAGTCTTGGTGCACATAAGGTTTTATTTGTGTTCTCCATGACTGGAGTCTCTGTTTCCCCCACTCCTGTGGATGTCTTGTAATCAAATCCCGCTGGCCTTCTCAGATTCCCTGGGGATTCCCATTCCCTTTGTTAGATCCCCAGGCTGGGAAGCCTGATGCGGGATTCAGAACCTTTACAACACTGGGAGAACTTCGTTGGTACTGTTCTCTAGACTGTGGGTCACCCACCCTGCAGTTCGGATAGGACTGAGCGACTAAACAACACCCTGAAGCTATGGGACTTGATTTTATCATGATTGTGTCCCTCCGACTGTCACACGGCGGCTTCTTCCTTGTCTTTGGACATGATATATCTTTTGTTCTGGAAGGTTCCAGCATCCTCCTGTCGATGGCTGTTCACCAGCTAGCTGTGATTTTGGTGCTCTTGCAGGAGATGAGCACACATCCTTCTACTCTGTCATCTTGATCCGGAAGGCTGTGTGTGTCCTTACTTCTGAAGTAAGTCTCTTAAAGGTAACACATAGATGGGTCTTTTTTTTAATCCATTTTGCCATGCTTTGTCTCTTCATTGGAGAATTCAGTCCAATTTCATTTAAAGTAATTATTGATAGGTTCGTACTTACTGTCATTTTGTTAACTGTTTTCTCTTTTTGTAGTTCCTCCCTGTTCCTTCTCTTTCTCCCTTCCTTAGTGGTTTGATGGCTTTCTTTAGTATTATGTTGAGGTTACTTTCTCATTTTGTTTTGTTATTTACTATAAATGTTTGCTTTGTTGTTATTGTGAGGTTCACATACAACATCCTATGTACACAATGTTCTCAGTTGGTAACAACTTAAACTTGAACACATTCCAGAACTTTACATGTTTACTTCCTTCACACTGAATAAGTATGATGTCACCTTTTACATATTTATATTTCATGTATTTCTTACCTAAGTAATGTAGTTTTAGTTAATTTCAATACTTTTTTCTTTTAACTTTCATACTGACCTTATAAGTGATTTATTCATTAACTTTATATTTACCTTTTCTAGTAAGATTTTTACTTTGGTATATGTTCTTGTTACTAATTAGTGCCATTTCTCTTCTTATCCCAACAATTGTTACATATTATTGATAGAAATGCTTCTCTAAAGAAGAACTGCCATTCTTTATTTATAGAAACAATTATTTATTCATATTGATATAGACTTATGGGTGTTTGTTTTATCTATGGGTTATGATCAAACATTTTAGCTATTCATTTTGTTGCTGAAACTGTTCCAGCTTTGGCCACTGAATGCTGTTTCAGGTTGTCCTGTTCTTACCTCTTATGACTAGGAGTAAAAGAAACAGAGAAGCAATATGTGCCTTGAACACTAGAATCCATCTGATAAAAAACTTTACATGAATGTGATTCTCACAACAGGTAAGGTAAGCCTTAGTATCCCCGGTACACATGGACTATAGATAAAACATTCAGATAGTCTAAGTAGTTTGCCCAAAGATACAGAGCAAATTTGAGATTATAAATAGGATTATACTTGGATTTGTCTGACTTCACAGCCTTTTTCTGATATACCACAATGCCTTGTTTTAAAGACTCAGGCTTTGGCTTGGGGCAATGTTCCAGTAACTGATTGCCAGGTACAAGCACTCTCTTTGTGTGTGTGTTAGTTGCTCAGTCGTGTCCGACTCTTTGCGACCCCATGAACTGTAGCCTGCCAAGCTTCTCTGTCCATGGAATTCTCCAGGCAAGAATACTAGAGTGGATTGACATTCCCTTCTCCAGAGGATCTTCCCAAACCAGGGACTGAATCCTGGTCTCCTGCATCACAGGCAGATTCTTTACCATTTCAGCTACAGGGAAGTCCTCTCTTTGTAGCAATTCCTCCAATTTTAAGCTCTTATTTCCTTTTTTCTGAGTCTCTTTCACTGGTTCCAAATCGGGAAAGGAGTACGTCAAGGCTGTATATTGTCATCCTGCTTATTTAACTTACATGCAGAGTACATCATACGAAATGCTAGGCTGGATGAAGAACAAACTAGAATCAAGACTCCTGGGAGAAATATCAATAATCTCAGATATGCAGATGATACCACCCTTATGGCAGAAAGTGAAGAACTAAAGAGCCTCTTGATGAAAGTGAAAGAGGAGAGTGAAAAAGTTGGCTTAAAACTCAACGTTCAGAAAACTAAGATCTTGGCATCTGGTTCCATCACTTCATAGCAAATAGATAGGGAAACAATGGAAACAGTGACAGACTTTATTTTTTTGGTCTCCAAAATCACTGCAGATGGTGACTGCAGCCATGAAATTAAAAGATGCTTGCTCCTTGGAAGAAAAGCTATGACCAACCCAGACAGCATATTAAAAAGCAGAGACATTACTTTGCTAACAAAGGTCATCTAGTCAAAGCTATGGTTTTTCCAGTGGTCATGTATGGATGTAAGAGTTGGACTATAAAGAAACCTGAGCGCAGAAGAATTATTGCCTCTGAACTGTGGTGTTACAGAAGACTCTTCAGAGTCTCTTGGACTGCAAGGAGATTCAACCAGTTAATCCTAAAGGAAATCAGTCCTGAATATTCATTGGAAGGACTGATGCTGAAGCTGAAATTCCAATACTCTGGCCACCTGATGCGAAGAACTGACTCAATGGAAAAGACTTTGATGCTGGGAAAGACTGAAGGCAGGAGGAGAAGGGGACGACAGAGGATGAGATGGTTGGATGGCACCACTGACCCGATGGACATGAGTCTGAGTAAGCTCTGATTAGTGATGGACAGGGAAGCCTCATGTGCTACAGTCCATGGGGTTGCAAAGAGTTGGACACAACTGAGCGACTGAACTGAACTGTCTCCCTTTTCCTAATTTTCTTTTCCCTCTTCTCTGTTTCTGATCTTAGAGAAATGCATTTTAGAAGCTGAATATTTCCCAGGGCACATAAGAATGATAGAGAAACACCTTTCATTCATATCACTATACCAGCATCCCTATAAGATTAGGGCCCATAAAAGAATCTTAACACTATGCTTCATTGAAATAAAGAGTCATGATTTTGCTTAATGGGGGATCAAATGGACCTTTACAACCATCAGAGAGAACTGATACCCTGGAATCTTGGAATCTTTCTACCTATTTGAGTCTAGGAGGTTCCAACTGAATCATCTTTACCAAAACAACTCAAAAAGGAAGAGAAACCAGAGAGATATGGAAAGTGGGAGAGGAAGAGAGAAGGCTTTTCTGGCAGATAAACATTTGAAGATTTTACTAAATTTTAAGTCATATGTTAAAGCTGTCAAAAGAGAATATTGGTTCTTCTCCTCACCTACCCCCCCAAAGAAACCCCACCAGAATATTTTCTAAAAGTCAATGTTATGATAGAGAATAGAAACTATATTAACAATGACGGCCTATTTTATCTCTTGGGTGGTGGTTTTTCCTAGTAGCAAAGAATAAACACATTCAAAGAAAAGCTCAAGGCTAGCATGATACTCAGCCAGCAACTGAAAGCTGGGAGATAAGCCTAGTGAACTGTGCACAAGTAGCTGCACCGGCCAAAGAAAGGATGGTACCCTTTATCGATTGAGCATCTAGGTATTAGTGCAGGGGTTTCACATCTACACTGTCATTTACATGACAAAAGTACATGACCATTATCATTATGTTCATTTGGCAGAAGAGGAAGCTGAGGTCAGACAGGCCACATTACTTGGCTTAAAGTTGCATGGTTTATGTGCCAGCACCACCCACTGTGACTCAAGCCACACCTAACATGGGAGGTGGATTGTTCCTGGAAGAGGTTGTGTGGTCTCAACCATGGAGACAGATTTTGACAGTGGGGTAGAAGAGGAGGCAATGTCCTGAGTTTTGGGGGCTGTTGGTATTATCAGAAAAGTCTGCCTTCAGTTTACACTAGGCTTGGGTTCAGGATAAGGCTTGCAGCCTTTAAGGAGAGTGACAAATGCAGGAAATTATAACATGGTGGATAAAAGCTAGGGCACTTCAGTGAGCCATATTTGAGCTAGAGATACAAATGACAGTGACCTGTGCCCATGGGAAAGCTGCCTGACCCCTCTAAATTGTGACATTCTCATCTGTCAAATGGGAATAACAGTCCTATCTTTCTTACAGGATTTTATGTAAATTAAGTGAGATATTATGTGTAAAACTAGAAGCAAGCCCCATAATATTGCATATTTCAGATGCAATGCTATTGGCAACTATCTCCTGGGCCCTGGAACTCCAGGCTGCTTGGCTCTGATGCAGGCTGACTGAGATCATTTAATCAATCTTTCAATAAAGAAATTCACATTTTACAGAGTTGAATTTTGGGGACCCCACTTGTAATCTTACAATGGGGGTTTAGTCAATGGTGCCTGAAACACAGCACACCTTATAGTGTACAATGGTAATGGCAATAACAACAAAGGCAAATAAAGAAGAGAAAAGGCAAATTTATCAGCAGCCCAGGACTGAGTCCATAAATATTGGCCCAAATTTAAGTAAAAGTCCTCTTGTATTTTCCCTATGCTAAAATTTTCATTTGAGAGAGCCACAGGGCCCAGGTATTAGTACTGGGATAAAAGGCTGTTTAAATCCTCTTTGCTTTGAGTCAAGAATGGCAGAAGTGCAGCCAGCTGACCCTTCAAGGAGAGGAGTCAGTGTCGCCACTGAGGGGAGTTTGAAAACAGACCTAAGAGAGATGAGATGAAGATTGATAAGTCCATCATTGCTAAAGGCATCTGAAACTAGAGAGACGCTGACAAAGATAAAACTCCAAATATCATAGCACAACATGCTCCTGACAATATTTTTGAGGCTCCTTGGCAATGGCCCAAGCAGAACTGATACTTGATTGTACATAATCTCCCTAATGAAATCTGTCTAAATTGTGACAGTTTAATTTCCAGTACAAGTAGCTTAGAAGGAGAGCTTTCTTCCATACAGTTAAATTTTGGTTTTAAAATGAATGAAGATGCACTATTAATTAAGCAATTGGCTTGATAAAAATGCAGCATTTGACTATTTGTTTTCAAGTTTTTTCTTTCTTCCTGCTCCTCCACATTTACTTCTATCAATCTAGTGATTAGCAAAGCAAAGTTCTGGTAAAGGATGAAAATGCTGGTGCAAAAAGCCATGGAGCAAAAACTGTATTGTGCCAAATAATGATGCTCTGTTCATTTCAGTGTGTTTGTCAGCAAGTGCACATAGCGATTTTCATTATGAGCTTTTACTAGAAATAAATACGGGCCCAAATTTAGGGAAAAGTTGTTGCTTATTTCCTCTTCGTGGGAACCTCATTTGGCTACATCTTCAAATATGTGACTTTTATATTCTGTTGATACTGTTAGAGCCAGAAACCTACGGAGTAATTAGTTGAGGTTTTGTCTACACAGCACCAATATAAGCAAAGGAAAGTGAAAAATTCAGCCAAATAATTGGCTTTGTGTGTGGAGGTTCCTGCGTGACTTTAAATAGCCAGTTAGCTCTTTTCTGTTCAGTAAAAAGAAAATGCATTTGCACTAATTGGCTCTTTCATCACCATGTGGACCACATTATCAGTAATTGGCCTAGGAGGGTTAAGTAAGTGCGTGAGAGTATTCCTTTGTGATGGAATGGGGACAAGAAGGAGGGAGAGGATGGCTGAGAAACAAGGGAAAAGATTAGCATGTTACACAGAAAGACCAAAGTGAGGGCTGGATTGAAGGCAGAAAGGCAACAAGCAAAGTCTACCACGTTAGCAGTACTGTCCTCCCTTCTTTATATTTGATTCTGTTTTCCTCCTCAATAAATTTTACCGAGTCGTAGTTCTTGACCTTTAGTATGATCACAGACACCTGGGAGACATGGTCAGAAAGACATTGCTGGGTCCACCCTCAGAGTTTCTGCTATCATAAATATGGGATAGGGCTCAAGAAGTTGCATTTCTAAGAGGTTTCCCTGTGATTCTGGTACTGGTGTCCTTGAAACGGCACTCTGATAATCACTAAAGCATTTTTAAACATCAGCACAAAGAGGAACTGGTGGATGCAAGGCTGAGTCACTTGTCCAAGGTCACACATGTGCTGAGTAGGGAGTACAGCTAAGACTGAAGCTCATATCCCTCTGATTTCAAGTTCCATGCTGCCTCCTCAGAAACAGAGCTTGACAAAGACTTCATAACTAAGGCAAATGGCCTGCAAAAACCTTTGCCTTACTTCTTTATGGCACAGACACTGCTGATCTTGTTCCTGATATATTACTTCTCTGGTGTTCAAGAGCCCATTCTTACTCCCTATCCACCAGACCTTTAAATATTGGGGTTTCCCAGGACTCTACTCCTTAGCTTGCTTTCTTACTTTAGTAAGATACTATTTTGGTATATGAATGGTTGTCCTTTTCCTGGTATTTGGTGAGTGACCATTGCTGCTGAGAGCTATATTTTAGGGACCTACTGCCTCTTGATGTGCTGGCACAAAAGAACCAAGAAAAAAGTAGTCAAATCTTTGGTTGTTGAGTTTCAAAAGCCACGGTTGAAGTGTGAAATTTTTAAAAAAATTCTTGAATATCTACATGACAGGTAGAGTGATTATTTTATGGTCCTTGCTACATGAAGATGACCTAAATCTGTCAGATGGTAGCAGTGGGAAGACAGAGGAGTGACAAAGTGAATTTAACTTGGGATGGAGCCAGGATTTTAAAGGATCACATGTATTGAGTAGAGTCAATACCTAGAGACTCTCCAGCCTCCAATCCAGCAGGTCACAGTGGGGCCTGTGCCAGGGTCAGGAAGCCAAAGAGAGTGAATTAGTGACCCAGTCCACCTGGCACCCATCAGTTGATAGGCCCAAGAAGGTTCCCTATGATCCGCCTGCTAACTAGCAGAGAGAACACCACCTACTGATAGGAGAGGAACATCTCTCATTGGTTTCCCATATTGGACGTTTGGTCCCCACACCTTGCTTAGCCCTCATTCTCCTCTCTAGGGGCCATTCCTTTCCGTGGCCCAGGAAACTTTTAAAAAGCATGATGAAAAGTGTTTTGAGCAGCCAGGGTGTGAATGCTGCTGAAAGTTATTGATATGGACTCATTAAGCAGAAATTCTTTATTTATTTATTTGGCTGTGCTGGTCTTTGTTGCTGCAAGTGCTCTTTTCTAGTTGTGGTGAGTGGGGGCTACTCTATGTTGCAGTATGTGGACTTTTCGTTGCAGTGGCTTCTCTTATTGCAGAGTACAGACTCTAGGGCAGGCGTGCTTCAGAAGTTGTGCTTCCTGGGCTCTAGGGCACAGGCTCAATAGTTGTGGTACAAGGGTTTAGTTGTTCTGTAGCACGTGGGATCTTCCCAGACCAGGGACTGGACCTGTGTCCCCTGCATTGGCAGGTGGATTCTTTTATCACTGAGTCACCAGGGAAGCCTCATTAAGCAAAAATTATACATTTAATGTTGCAGCTCAAAGAGTCAGAAAGGGTTCTAACAGTTTGGATGACTGGCTAAAATACGGACCAAAAGGTGGTCTATAGGGTCTATAGTAAGTAAATTAGAGATGCCAGATCTGCCTTTGTTTAGTGTAGAGGAAGAGATTCAAAATCTTAGAAAGACTGGAATGTTAGACTGGATTTATCATTTAAAACCAACTTACTTACCCTGGGAGGGTTCAGAAGGCATACACTCTCAAGGCACAACTTTGAGAAATAAATTTGTGAGGGGAGCGCTAGCATTCTTGAAGAGCTCTGTGACTGCTCTTCTCTAAAGGTCAGACCTTACAATGGATACTGCCATCAATGAAATGAGAAATCTAAATTCAATGGTAAGACTGGATCCTGGGATGCAGGGGCCAAGTGGTTATCCTCAACTGCCAAAGGCAAGATGGGCATGGTTATCATAATGAACAGCAGAATCAAAGCAGTAAGAGGAATAGTCTGACTTCCATAGACCTATGGGGTGGGCCAGTTGATCATGGTATTCCTAGAAGCAAAACAGATAGAAAGCTTACTAAATCCTTAATCTATATGAGCCAAAAAATTCTAGGTCAAGTGAACAAAAGTCTCAACTGAATCAAAAAACAAAGTCAAGGTCACTCAGTCAATTTCCAGACTTTTGCCAGTTTACAGACCCAGAACCCCTTAAATGAAAGAGAGAGAGGCTTCCTTGAGGACGTATGCTGCTAAAAGTTAATGCCATTAATCTTTTCTCCAGCATTTCCCCATAGTGACCTATAACCTTTTATTAGGATAAATGTACACTGAGGAAAAAGAAGTACTCAGAACTTTTGGGAACACATGGATGCTAGCTCTGAACTGACACGAATCCTAGGAGACTGGAAAGATCACTGTTGTCCAAGAGTCAAAGTATGGGCTAATGGAGGTCAGTGATCAATGGAGTTTCAGCCCAGGTCCATTTCAAAGTGGACCCAGTGGGTCCTTGAACCTATTCATACTACTACTCAATGGAACGCATAACTGAAATAGACATACTCAGCAAATGGCAGAATCTCATTTGTTCCCTGAGCTTTGGGGTGAGGACTACTATAGTGGGGCCATTATGACCTGTGGAGTAAGGACTAATACAAGGAAAATAGTAGACCAAAATCAATGATCATTCATACAGGGACTGCAGAGATTAACGTCACCATCAAGGACTTACAGGATGTAAGGTTGGTGATTCCCACCACATTCCCATTAAAGTCCCCTATTTGGCCGGGAAAGAAGACAGCAGGATCTTAGAGAATGACAGTGGATTCTCATAAGCTTAACCAGCTGGAGACTCCAGCTGTGACTGCTGCACCAGATGTGGTTTCATTTCTTGAGCTAATTAACACATCCCATGGTAAGTGATATATATTATAGCTTTTGAACTGGTAAACCATGTTTTCTCCATACTTGCTAAGAGAGGCTACCAGAGCAGTTTTCTTTCACAAAGCAAGGCCAAAAATATACCTTCACTGTCCTAACTCAGAGAGATAACAGCTCTCCAGGCCTATATCATAACTTAGTTCACAGAGATATTGATTGCCTTTCCCTTTCACAAAATATCACACTGGTATATTATAATGGTAACATTATGATGACTGGAGCAAGAAGGAGCAAGAAGTAGCAACTACTCTAGATTTATTGGTAAAATATTTATGTACCAAAGGGTGAGAAATAAATCCAGCTAAAATTTAGAAACCTTCTACCTCAGTAAAATTTGTAGGGGTCCAGTGGTGTGGGGCATGTCAAGATACTCCTTCTAATGTAAAGGATAAGTTGTTACATCTGGCTCCTCCTACAACCAAGAAAGGGGCACAATGCCTAGTGGAATCCTTTAAATTTTGGAGACAACATATTCCTCATTTGGGTGTGTTGCTCTGGCTTACTTAAAGCATATGGAGGCTAAACAACATGTTTCTGAATAACCAACAGATCCAGAAGAAATAAAAAAGGACATCAAAATATGCATAGGAACAAATGAAAATAAAAACACAATGACTCAAAAACATATGGGATTCAATAAAAGCAGTGCTAAGAGGGAGGTTTATAGCAATACAAGCCTACCTCAAGAAACAAGAAAAACATGGAATAGACAACCTAACTTTACACCTAAAGCAACTAGAAAAAGGAGAAAAGAAGAACCCCAAAGTTAGGAGAAGGAAAGAAATTATAAAAATCAGAGCAGAAATAAATGAAAAAGAAATGAAGAAGACTATAGCAAAAATCAACAAAACCAAAAGCTGGTTTTTTGAGAAGATAAATAAAATAGACAAACCAAAACCATTAGTCAGACTCATCAAGAATAAAAGAGAGAAGAATCAAATCAATAAAATTAGAAGTGAAAATGCAGAAAACAACAGACAATACAGAAATACAAAAGATCATTAGAGACTACTATGAGCAATTACATGCCAATAAAATGGACAACTTGGAAGAAATGGACAAATTTTTAGAAAAGTATAATCTTTCAAAACTGAACCAAGAAGAAATAGAAAATCTTAAAAATCCATCACAAGTATTGAAATTGAAACTGTAATCAAAAATCTTCCAATCTTCAATCTTCCAATCTTCAAGGGGAATTCTACTAAAAATTTAGAGAAGAGCTAACACCTATCCTACTCAAACTGTTCCAGAAAACTGCAGAGGAAGGTAAACTCCCAAACACATTCTGAGGCCACTATCACCCTAATACCAAAACTAGACAAAGATGCCACAAACAAAGAAAACTATAGGCCAATATCATTGTTGAACATAGATGTAAAAGTCCTCAACAAAATTCTAGCAAACAGAATATTAAAATGCATGTTTAAAAGATCATATATCATGACCAAGTGGGCTTTATCCCAGGGATGCAAGGATTCTTCAGTATTTGCAAATCAATCAATGTGATATACCATAGTAACACATTGAAAGATAAAAACCATATGATTATTTCAACAGATGCAGAGAAAAGCCTTTGACAAAATTCAACACCCATTTATGGTCAAAACTCTCCAGAAGGCAGACATAGAAGGAACATACCTCAACATAATAAAAGTCATATATGATAAACCCACAGCAAACATTATCCTCAGTGGTGAAAACTGAAAGCATTTCCTGTAAAATCAGGAATAAGACAAGGATGCCCACTCTCACCACTACTATTCAACATAGTTTTGGAAGTACTAGCCACAGCAATCAGAGAAGAAAGAGGAAATAAAAGGAATCCAGATAAGAAAACAAGAAGTAAAGCTCTCAGTGTTTGCAGATGACATGATCCTTTACATAGAAAACCCTAACGAGATCACCAGAAAATTACTAGAGCTAATCAATGAATATAGTAAAGTTGCAGGATATAAAATTAATACACAGAAAGGCCTTGCATTCCTATATACTAATGATGAAAAAAACAGAGAAATTAAGGAAATAATCTCATTCACCACTGCAACAAAACCAATAAAATGTTTAGGAATAAAGTTACCTAAACAACCCCATTCCGGTACTCTTGCCTGGAAAATCCCACGGATGGAGGAGCCTGGTGGGCTACAGTCCATGGGGTCGCTAAGAGTTGGACACGACTGAGCGACTTTACTTTCACTTTTCACTCTCATACATTGGAGAAGGAAATGGCAACCCACTCCAGTGTTCTTGCCTTGAGAATCCCAGGGACAGGGGAGTCTGGAGGGCTGCTGTCTCTGGAGTCGCATAGAGTCGGATACGACTGAAGCGATTTAGCAGCAGTAGCAGCAAACAAACAAAAGACCTATATATAGAAAACTATAAAACACTGATGAAAGAAATCAAAGATGATACCAATAGATGGAGAAATATACCATGTTTGTGGATTGGAAGAATCAATATAGTGAAAATGAGTATCCTACCCAAAGCAATCTACAGATTCAACACAATCTCTATCAAGCTACCAATACAGAACTAGAACAAATAATTTCAGTTTGTATGGAAACACAAAAAACCCTCAAATAGCCAAAGAAATCCTAAGAAAGAAGAATGTAACTGGAAGAATCAATCTTCCTGACTTCAGACTATACTACAAAGCTACAGTCATCAAGACAGTATGGTACTGGCACAAAGACAGAAATATAGATCAATGGAACAAGATAGAAAGCCAAGAGGTAAATCCATGCACCTATGGACACCTTATCTTTGACAAAGGAGGCAAAAATATACAATGGAAAAAAGATATTCTCTTTAACAAGTGGTGCTGGGAAAACTGGTCAACCATGTGTAAAAGACTGAAACTAGAACATTTTCTCACACCATACACAAAGATAAACTCAAAATGGATTAAAGATCCAAATGCAAGACTAGAAACTATAAAACTTTTAGAGGAAGACATAGGCAGAACACTCTATGACATAAATCACAGCAAGAACCTCTATGACCCACCTCCCAGAGTAATAGAAATAAAAATAAAAATAAACAAATCGGAATTATTTAAATTTAAAGTATTTTGCACAACGAAGGAACCTATAAGCAAAGTGAAAAGTCAGCCTTTGAAATGGGAGAAAATAATAGCAAATGAAGCAACTGACAAAGAATTATCCTGCAAAATATAAAAGCAGCACAATTAATATCAGAATAAAAGAACTCCCAAACAAAAAGTGGGCCAAAAAGCTAAACAGATATTTCTCCAAAGAAGACATACAGATGGCAAATAAATACATGAAAAAATGCTCAACATCACTCATTATTCAGTTGAGTTCAGTTCAGTTCACTCGCACAAGTTGTGTCCAACTCTTTGCGGCCCCATGAACTGCAGCACGCCAGGCCTCACTGTCCATCACCATCTCCCGGAGTTCACTCAGACTCACGTCCATCGAATCCGTGATGCCATCCAGCCATCTCATCCTCTGTCGTCCCCTTCTCCTCCTGCCCCCAATCCCTCCCAGCATCAGAGTCTTTTCCAATGAGTCAACTCTTTGCATGAGGTGCCCAAAGTACCGGAGTTTCAGCTTTAGCATCATTCCTTCCAAAGAAATCCCAGCGCTGATCTCCTTCAGAATGGACTGGTTGGATCTCCTTGCAGTCCAAGGGACTCTCAAGAGTCTTCTCCAACACCACAGTTCAAACACATCAATTCTTCAGCGCTCAGCCTTCTTCACAGTCCAACTCTCACATCCATACACGACCACAGGAAAAACCATAGCCTTGACTAGACAGAACTTAATCAGCAAAGTAATGTCTCTGCTTTTGAATATGCTGTCTAGGTTGGTCATAACTTTTCTTCCAAGGAGTAAGCATCTTTTAATTTCATGGCTGCAATCACCATCTGCAATGATTTTGGAGCCCAAAAAAATAAAGTCTGACACTATTTCCACTGTTTCCCATCTATTTCCCATGAAGTGATGGGACCAGATGCCATGATCTTCGTTTTCTGAATATTGAGCTTTAAGCCAAATTTTTTGCTCTCCTCTTTCACTTTTATCAAGAGGCTTTTTAGCTCCTCTTCACTTTCTGCCATAAGGGTGGTGTCATCTTCATATCTCAGGTTATTGATATTTCTCCCAGCAATCTTGATTCCAGCTTGTGTTTCTTTAGTCCAGCGTTTCTCACTTATTATTAGAGAAATGCAAATCAAACCACAATGAGGGATCACCTCACACCAATCAGAATGGCCACCATCAAAAAGTATACAAACAATAAATGCTGGAGAGGGTGTGGAGAAAAAGGAACTCTCTTACACTGTTGGTGGGAATGCAAACTGGACAGCCAGTGGAGATTCCTTAAAAAACTGGAAAAAGAACTGCCATATGACCCAGCAATTCCACTGCTGGGCATACACACCAAGGAAACCAGAACTGAAAGAGATGCACGTACCCAAATGTTCATTGCAGCACTGTTCACAATAGCTAGGACATGGAAGCGATCTAGATGTCCATTGGCAGATGAATGGATAAGGAAGTTGTGGTACATATACACAATAGAATATTACTCGGCTATAAAAAAGAACACATTTGAGTCAGTTCTAATGAGGTGCATGAAGCTGGAGCATATTATATAGAGTGAAGTTAGTCAGAAAGAGAAACACCAATACAGTATATTCAGGAAGCAACAGTTAGAACTGGACATGGAACAACAGACTGGTTCCAAGTAAGAAAAGGAGTATGTCAAGGCTGTATACTGTCACCCTGCTTATTTAACTTATATACAGAGTACATCATGAGAAACGCTGGACTGGAAGAAACACAAGCTGGAATCAAGATTGCCGGGAGAAATATCAATAACTTCAGAAATGCAGATGACACCACCCTTATGGCAGAAAGTGAAGAGGAGCTAAAAAGCCTTTTGATGAAAGTGAAAGAGAAGTAGAAACAGTGTCAGACTTTATATTTTTGGGCTCCAAAATCACTGCAGATGGTGATTGCAGCCATGAAATTAAAAGACGCTTACTCCTTGGAAGAAAACCTATGACTAACCTAGATAGCATATTCAAAAGCAGAGACATTACTTTGCTAACTAAGATCTGTCTAGTCAAGGCTATGGTTTTTCCAGTAGTCATGTATGGATGTGAGAGTTGGACTGTGAAGAAGGCTGAGCGCCGAAGAATTGATGTGTTTGAACTGTGGTGTTGGAGAAGACTCTTGAGAGTCCCTTGGACTGCAAGGAGATCCAACCAGTCCATTCTGAAGGAGATCAGCCCTGGGATTTTTTGGAAGGAATGATGCTAAAGCTGAAACGCTAGTACTTTGGCCACCTCATGCGAAGAGTTGACTCATTGGAAAAGACTTTGATGCTGGGGGGGACAGGGGGCAGGAGAAGGGGGCGACAGAGGATGAGATGGCTGGATGGCATCACTGACTCAATGGACATGAATCTGAATGAACTCCAGGAGTTGCTGATGGACAGGGAGGCCTGGCATGCTGCGATTCATGGGGTCACAAAGAGTCGGACACGACTGAGCAACTGAACTGAACTGAACTGAATGCATATGTATGGAGTTTAGACAGTAATGATGATCCTATATGCAAGGCAGCAAAAGAGACACAGATGTAAATAATAGACTTTTGGACTAGGTGGGAGAAGGCAAGGGTAGGATGACATGACAAAATAGCATTGAAACGTATATTATGATATGTAAAACAGATGACCAGTGCAAGTTCAATGCATGAAGCAGAGCACTCAAAGCTGCTGACGGGGTGGGGAGCGCGGTGGGAGGTGGGTTCAGGATGGAGGACATATATGCATCCACGGCTGACTCATGTCGATGTATGGCAAAAACCACCACAATATTGAAAAGTAATAAGCCTCCAATTAAAATAAATTAATTAAAAAAATAAGTGATCTGCAAAGCTGTGAGTAGGGTCTGGAACAAGAGGAGCCTCTGTACCAGGTCCAGGTGCCAACTGTTTTGCCACTAAGGTCCAGCAGATCCAAGAGTGTGTAGTAGGTAGGCAGGGATGCTGTTTTGAGCTTTTAGCAGGCAGGCCCTATTGATGATTCACAACACAGACTCTCAGGATTTTAGACTAAAGTCCTGCCATTCTCTGCTGATAACTTCTCTCCTTTTGGGAAAGAGTTCTTGGTTAGCTACTGAGTCTTAGTAGAGACTGAACACTTAACTGTGGGCCATCATAGTTACTATGCAACTTGAACTGTTCATCATAAATTGATATTGATATCTGACTGAGCAAACCATACAGTTGGTTATGTACAGCAACATTCCATCATCAAATGGAAGTAGTTATATATGTCACCAGGCCCAAGCAGACCCTGAAAGCACAAGTAAGTTACCTGATGAAGTGGCCCATGTTGTTTCAAATCCTTATAACAACAAAACAGGAACTGAGAAATCTTGCCTGCTTGGACCGTAGTTAGTCTGTCATTCCAAATCATTGTTACAGTAAGACAAGAACCAAGTGAGAGAAATAAACCAACCTAGCGGCTGCAACCGGTGCACTAAGTGTGGGTGGCTGCAACCGGTGCACTAAGCACGGGTGAGAGAAGCTAACCCATGTCTGAGGTCAGGGGCAGAAGCTGGGAGGACCTCATGCCCGAAGGGTGGCGGTCAAGAGGAGTTACCCCATGTCCGAGGTCAGGGGCAGTGGCTGGGAGGAGCTACCTGCCTTTGAACCAGGGGCGATGGCCGAGAGGAGCTACCCCACCTCTGAGGTCAGGGGCAGCGGCTGGGAGGAGCAACCCCATGTCCAAGGAGCCAAGAAGCAGTGGCTGCGTGGGCACAGGAGGGCCTAGAGGAGATATCACACATTGAAAGTCAGGAAGGGCAGCAGTGAGGAGATACTCTTCATCCAAGGTAAGGAGCAGCAGCTGCGCTTTGCTGGAGCAGCTGTGAAGAGATGCCACACGCACAAGTTAAAAGAAACCTAATGAAGATGGTAGGTATTGCAAGAGGGCATCAGAGGGCAGACACACTGAAACCATACTCACAGAAAACTAGTCAGTCTAATCACACTAGGACCACAGCCTTGTCTAACTCAATGAAATTAAGCCATGCCCACAGGGCAACTCAAGACAGGGCGGGTCATGGTGGAGAGGTCTGACAGAATGTGGTCCCCTGGAGAAGGGAATGGCAAACCACATCAGTATTCTTGCCTTGAGAACCCCATGAACAGTATGAAAAGGCAAAATGATAGGATACTGAAAGAGGGACTCCCCAGGTCAGTAGGTGCCCAATATGCTACTGGAGATCAGTGGAGAAATAACTCCAGAAAGAATGAAGGGATGGAGCCAAAGCAAAAACAATACCCAGCTGTGGATGTGACTGGTGAGAGAAGCAAGGTCCGATGTTGTAAAGAGCAATATTGCATAGTAACCTGGAATGTCAGGTCCATGAATCAAGGGAAACTGGAAGGGGTCAAACAGGAGATGGCAAGAGTGAACGTTGACATTCTAGGAATCAGCAAACTAAAATGGACTGGAATGGGTGAATTTAACTCAGATGACCATTATATCTACTACTGCAGGCAGGAATCCCTCAGAAGAAATGGAGTAGACATCATGGTCAACAAAAGAGTCCAAAATGCAGTACTTGGATGCAATCTCAAAAACGACAGAATGATCTCTGTTTATTTCCAAGGCAAACCTTTCAATATCACAGTAATCCAAGTCTATGCCCCAACCAGTAATGCTGAAGAAGCTGAAGTTGAATGGTTCTAAGAAGACCTACAAGACCTTTTAGAACTAACACCCAAACAAGATGTCCTTTTCATTATAGGAGACAGGAATGCAAACGTAGGAAGTCAAGAAACACCTGGAGTAACAGGCAAATTTGGCCTTGGAATGCGGAATGAAGCAGGGGAAAGACTAATAGAGTTTTGCCAAGAAAATGCACTGGTCATAGCAAATACCTTCTTCCAACAACACAAGAGAAGACTCTACACATGGACATCATCAGATGGTCAACACCGAAATCAGATTGATTATATTCCTTGCAGCCAAAGAGGGAGAAGCGCTATACAGTCAACAAAAACAAGACCGGGAGCTGACTGTGGCTCAGATCATGAACTCCTTATTACCAAATTCAGACTTAAATTGAAGAAAGTAGGGAAAACCGCTAGCCCATTCAGGTATGACCTAAATCGAATCCCTTCTGATTATACAGTGGAAGTAACAAATAGATTTAAGGGCCTAGATCTGATAGATAGAGCGCCTGATGAACTATGGAATGAGGTTCGTGACATTGTACAGGAGACAGGGATCAAGACCATCCCCATGGAAAAGAAATGCAAACAAGCAAAATGGCTGTCTGAGGAGGCCTTACAAATAGCTGTGAAAAGAAGAGAGGCTAAAAGCAAAGGAGAAAAGGAAAGATATAAGCATCTGAATGCAGAGTTCCAAAGAATAGCAAGAAGACATAAGAAAGCCTTCTTCAGAGATCAATGCAAAGAAATAGAGGAAAACAACAGAATGGGAAAGACTAGAGATCTCTTGAAGATACCAAGGGATACCAAGAGATATCAAGGGAACATTTCATGCAAAGATGGGTTCGATCAAGGACAGAAATGGTATGGACCTAACAGAAGCAGAAGATATTAAGAAGAGGTGGCAAGAATACACAGAAGAACTGTACAGAAAAGATATTCATGACCTGGATAATCACGATGCTGTGATCACTCATCTAGAGCCAGACATCCTGGAATGTGAAGTTTAAGTGGGCCTTAGAAAGCATCACTACGAACAAAGCTAGTGGAGGTGATGGAATTCCAGTTGAGCTATTTCAAATCCTGAAAGATGATGCTGTGAAAGTGCTGCACTCAATATGCCAGCAAATTTGGAAAACTTAGCAGTGGCCAGAGGACTGAAAAAGGTCAGTTTTCATTCCAATCCCAAAGAAAGGCAATGCCAAAGAATGCCCAAACTACCACACAATTGCATTCATCTCACATGCTAGTAAAGTAATGCTCAAAATTCTCCAAGCCAGGCTTCAGCAATATGTGAACCGTGAAATTCCTGATGTTCAAGCTGGTTTGAGAAAAGGCAGAGGAACCAGAGATCAAATTGCCAATATCCGCTGAAAGCAAGAGAGTTCCAGAAAAATATCCACTTCTGATTTATTGACTATGCCAAAGTCTTTGACTGTGTGGATCACAATAAACTGTGGAAAATTCTGAGAGAGATGGGAATACCAGACCATCTGACCTGCCTCTTGAGAAATCTGTATGCAGGTCAGGAAGTAACAGTTAGAACTGGACATGGACTGGTTTCAAATAGGGAAAGGAGTACGTCAAGGCTGTATACTGTCACTCTCCTTATTTAACTTCTATGCAGAGTACATCATGAGAAACGCTGGACTGGAAGAAACACAAGCTGGAATCAAGATTGCCAGCAGAAATATCAATAACCTCAGATATGCAGATGACACCACCCTTATGGCAGAGAGTGAAGAGGAACTAAAAGCCTTTTGATGAAAGTGAAAGAGGAGAGTCAAAAAGTTGGCTTAAAGCTCGACATTCAGAAAACGAAGATCAAGGCGTCTGGTCCCATCACTTCATGGGAAATAGATGGGGAAACAGTGGAAACGGTGTCAGAGTTTATTTTTTGGGGCTCCAAAATCACTGCAGATGGTGATTGCAGCCATGAAATTAAACGATGCTTACTCCTTGGAAGGAAAGTTATGACCAACCTAGATAGCATATTCAAAAGCAGAGACATTACTTTGCCGACTAAGGTCCGCCTAGTCAAGGCTATGGTTTTTCCTGTGGTCATGTATGGATGTGAGAGTTGGACTGTGAAGAAGGCTGAGCGCTGAAGAATTGATGTGTTTGAACTGTGGTGTTGGAGAAGACTCTTGAGAGTCCCTTGGACTGCAAGGAGATCCAACCAGTCCATTCTGAAGGAGATCAGCGCTGGGATTTCTTTGGAAGGAATGATGCTAAAGCTGAAACTCCAGTACTTTGGCCACCTCATGCGGAGAGTTGACTCATTGGAAAAGACTCTGATGGTGGGAGGGATTGGGGGCAGGAGAAGAAGGGGACGACAGAGGATGAGATGGCTGGATGGCAGCACTGACTCGATGGACGTGAGTCTGAGTGAACTCTGGGAGATGGTAATGGACAGGGAGGCCTGGCATGCTGTGATTCATGGGGTTGCAAAGTCGGACATGACTGAGCGACCTAACTGAACTGAACTGAACTGATACCATGATCTTATGCTCTGCTGGCCTATAGGTCTTAGTTCCAAAGGGAAGAATGCTTCCACTGGGAGATACCTAATAATTTTACTGAACTGGAAGTTAAGACAGCTGCTCCACCAGTTTGGGTTCCTCAAGCCTATGAATCAATAGGCAAATTGAATTTATGTGCTGCCTGGGGTGGTTGGTCCTGACCAGCAAGGAAAATCCTACTACTCCACAGTGGAGATAAAGAAAAGTATGTCTTGAATTCAGGAGATCTCCTAGGGTATCTCTTAGTATTACTAGGATAGGAGTCATAGGAAAACTGCAACAGCCCAATCTAGATAGTACTATTAACGGCCCAGATCCTTAGGGTCACCCTACTTGGTGGAACTGAAACCAGCTGAGGTGCTTGCTAAATGCAAAGGAAATATAGAATGGGTAGTAAAAGAAGACTGTTATGAACACTAGCTAGGTACGACAAGTAAACAGAAACCAAGGACTATAATGTCATGAGTATTTCCTTCTTATTTGTCATGAATATTGTGGGGCCCTAAATGGGAAACCTTATAAAAGATGGGTTAGCTTTCCAGTGGGAAACTAAGATGACCCCTGGAGGAAGAGATAGGGGCGTGGTCTATGTTACAGTTTTTGATTGGCTCTCTTGATTTCCGTGCACGTGGAGAGCACATGATCACCATAGACTCCTGTTATAGTGAAGGCACATGATGATTTGACCTTTAATGAGATTGGTGCAACTATGGCATATTACAATTTGACCTTTAACATGATTGGTGCAACTATGGCACATGACGATTTGACCTTTAACGTGATTGGTGCAACTATGGAAAGTCCCTCGAAAACCCCCCCTGCTTGCCTATATAAACCAAGAGTTGTGGCAATAAAGCAGAACTGCTCAGACGGAATCCCTGTTGTGTCCGATTGTCTCTGGCTTGCCGAGGGGCTGGGTTGGCGGACAGCAGGCTCACCTCTCCTCGGGACCCCTCGGCTTTGCTGAGGGAAGTTCCACTGCCTCTCTCTTTCTGCGGAGCGCCCCCCGCAGAAACTGGCGCCCAACCTGGGGTGTGAAGCGGACGGACGGAGGTGGTGGCACCATGCAGCTCTGAAAGAAGGAGCGACGAAGGACTCTAGGCTGGTCGCAGCATGGCGCTCCCCTTTAGAGGAGTATCGCCCGAGGTAAGCTGGACTTCAAGGTGGGCCCCCCTCCGTTTTGAGGGAAGTGGCAAAAAGCTCTCCTGACTTATTTTCTTTCTCTTCTTCTTTTCTGATCTGTCCTTAATTTCTTTTTCGAGAGTTTCAGTGAACAGGCGAATGGTTGTGGAGGCAATTGGTAAGTCCTGGCTAGGGCCACTCTCTGGCGGACTTTGAAGGCCCTGCAACAAGTAAGCCTCAGGAACTAGAGCCCGACCGGGTGAAACTCTCCTTTAATCATTCTTAACTGAGGACGTGGCCTAGAATCTTCCCTGTGGGCATGGGTCAGGCACTTAAAGGCCATTAGGGCACCTGCCACTTGAAGACTCCCATGACAGGATAAGGGGGTCACGGAATGGGCTAGAAACCTCTAGGGTACCCGCCCCCAGCAAGAAAACTTTGGTGCAACTACGCAGGCACATAAACAGTTTCAAAAGCATACCACAAGCCCAACTTTCTGGCCACCACCTCTCCCGGTAGGATTTTTGGTGGTTGTCCTCAGTGACTTTTCTTTCTATTCTCTCTCAGCAGCATGGGAAAAGTTTGATGAGGAACGAGTCATGTTGGACCAAAATATAACAAAAGAGACCGTAGGGAATAAAGACTCTAGAGTGAATAGTGGGCCATAGGAGCCTTTCGGGGATGATAAAGGGGCGGAAGAGAATAGAGACCCCTCTGATGCCCCGAGACTGGGAGCCTAGGGGAGAGACCTGTGCCCCTCCCTGCCTCCCCCATTTGAGGAAGTTGTGGAAGCACCTTGGGTGGGAAAGACAATGAGGTCACCTTGGGAAGGGAGAACCTATCCCGGGGACCCTTGGAGATCCTCGCTGCCCTTTACCGGCCCGACTCAAGCCTTTCCTGTAAATGTTAACCCGGGGGTGAATAGGCCGGCGGCCTGGTACCCCTGGGAGGCCAGTGATTTAAAAGAGCTCAAAAAAGCAGTGACAGAGGATGGCCTGAACTCCCCGTGGGCAGAAACTATTCTCCAGGGCCTGGCTCATCAACCTTGTACGATCCAAGACTGGACGATGCTATGTAAGGCAGTGCTCCCCAGCAACACGTATATCAAATGGTGTGCCTTTCTCAAGGAAGAGTGTCATGCTCAGGCAAAAAGAAATCAAGCTGCCAACCCTGCTATCCCGGTGACTTTCGGGATGTTGTCAGGGACGGCAGATCAATGGAGTATGGGACCTCAACAGGCCACCATTCCTACTCCTTATACAGATCAGGTACGGGCCATATGCCTGGCCGCCTGGAAAAAGCTTGCGGAGGGCCCCAGTGAGCCCCCTATATCGGGCATCACTCAAAAAAATAATGAAGACCTCTCCACCTTCATAGATCGGGTGGAAAAGAGTATACAGAGAAAATTCCCTCCGGGGCCCCTGAGAGATCAATTTGTTAAGCTGTTAGTCCGGGAAAGGATGAACTCAGACCATAAGTTGGCTTGCGCAGGACAGAAAGACCACTCTATGGAGCGATGGATTATAGCCACCAAAGACGTGGGGATACAGAGCCATCAGACCTGCTCTATTTCGACTGCCCTTCAGGCTCAGACTGATGCCCTTACCGAGGCAATGACCAAGGCCCTCTCCACTATGACAGCCGCTGGGGGGACCACATCCAAGGGATCCCAGCCCTATATGGGTGCCAGCAAGGAATCTTAAATTTACACCACAAGAGAAAGGTCAAATCTCAAAATCTGACACAGATTAAAGAGACACTCACATATTGAGCCCAAGAACAAAAAGTTCCTGTGGCGATCTTTTCTTCCCTTTCAGATCATCGATGCGGCGACCGTGGTGGACGCTGCTCCTGGCGATAGTCGGATTACCTATCCTCTCCTTGCTGACCTTCATCATTGCCACGGCTGTGCAACAGTTTTTAGAATCTTTGAAGCCTGGATTTAACGACATACAAGGCCATCAACCATGAGGGTACAACAGTGTCAGCATCCATCGAGTTCAACAAGCTCAGACCACCGAGGTTATAAACAACATATCCACTGCCTCTGCTCAAGGATTTCAAACCAGCTCAAACACCTGAGATTCGCCATAATGGGACTCCAACAACAGCTTGATCTCCACGCTAGAGCGATCGAGACGTTGAGTGTCTTGGCGTGCATAGACTGCGATGTGAGCTACCCCAGCTTTTGTCTGACAGCTTTTCCAGTGTTAAATGAGACTCTTAACAGGTGAAAAAGGGAGCAACGGACCTATGGGATTGGGTACAAAGTCCATTTACCTGGTTTAAAAATGCCTTCTATTTGCTTGTTTGTTATTCTGCTTGTTGTAATGTTAAAGGTAAAAAATCTCACAGCCCGCAATAGGCGCTTATAGCAAAAAATAGTTATGCTTGCCCAGGTCATGGAAAAGGAGCCCCATGTTAGGCACCCACAAAACCCCTGGATTAATTTAGCCCTTCAGGAGATTAACCGAGACAGATAAATAAGAGTTCTAGATGCCCATCATCTAGAGAGATTCCGCCTAGCCCCCAAGAGGTGGCTGGATAGCCAATGACAGGTAAGACCCTCAGAGGAGGGCAACCTAAGACAGGCACAGCCACGAGAGGGGCTGGCGAGGCTGGAGGTTGGCCGCCTACAGCTTTACGCCTTGCTCTACAAAACATCAATGCAAATGTCTCGAGGGCTTAAATAAAATAAAAAAGGGGGAGATGTGGGGCCCTAAATGGGAAAGCTTAAAAAAGATGGGTTAGTTTTGTGGTGGGAATCTAAGATGACGCCTGGCAGAAGAGATAGGGGCATGGTCTATGTTACAGTTTTTGATTGGCTCTCTTGATTTCCCTGCACGTGGACAGCGCATGATCACCATAGACTCTCCTTATAATGAAGGCACATGACAATTTGACCTTTAATGAGATTGGTGCAACAATGGCATATTACAATTTGACCTTTAATGTGATTGGTGCAACTATGGCACATGACGATTTGACCTTTAATGAGATTGGTGCAACTATGGCACATGACAATTTGACCTTTAACGTGATTGGTGCAACTATGGAAAGTACCTCGCAAAACCCCCCTGCTTGCCTATATAAACCAAGAGTTTGCGGCAATAAAGCGGAACTGCTCAGACGGAACCCCTGTTTTGTCTGATTGTCTCTGGCTCGCCGAGGGGCTGGGTTGGCGGACAGCAGGCTCACCTCTCCTTGGGACCCCTCGGCTTTGCTGAGGGAAGTTCCACTGCCTCTCTCTTTCTGCAGAGTGGCCCCCACAGAATATATTTGTGTGAGTATTGGTTTTCTTCCTTTTTTAATTCCTTTATCATGTGATATAAGATATACAGACTTTACATCACAATATTTAAGTATTTTAAAATATAATTTTACATCATGGTACTTAAGCTGCATAATATGAAAAAGAGTCAACACTACTCAAGGATTTTACCTCCTCTTTTGGGGGAGGTATTAGTAATTGCTTTTGCACTTTTAAATGCAGATCTGCCACTGATGAATTCAGTTTTGTGTATTTGGTTTAATTCAGTTTTGGTTCAGTATCCATTTATCTGATAATATATTTTATCTTCATTATGAAAGTATTTTCTCCTGGATGTAGAATTCTTAGTGGAAAATTACTTCCTTTAGCACTCTGAATATGTCATTTCACAGTCTTCTGATTGAAATGGCTTCAGATGATACATGAGCCATTAATCTATATAACTTTAATCTAACCCAGCTTCCCTTGTAGCTCAGTCGGTAAAGAATATGCCTGCAGTGAAGGAGACATGGGTTTGATCCGTGGGTTGGGACGATCCCCTGGAGAAGGAAATGGCAACTCACTCCAGTATCCTTGCCTGGAAAATCTCATGGAGCCTGGTGGGCTGCAGTCCATGGGGTCGCAAAGAGTCGGGCACAACTTAATCTAACCCAGGGTTCTCCAATGTCTGGGTCCGTGGAAAAGTTGTCTTCCATGAAACCAGTCCCTTATGCCAGAAAGGTTAGAGACTGCTGATATAATTGTTTCCCTGATGGAATGACTTTTTTTTTTAACCTGCTTTTAAGATTTTCTTTTATGCTTGCTTTTGGAAGTTTAACACTTTTGGGAGCAATTCTGTGTTTATTATGTTTTGGTTGAGCATCTCTGACCAATGAATCTGTTTTCTCTATCCAGTTTGGGAAGTTTTCAGCCATTATTTCTTCAAATATTTTCCCTCATTTCTCTCTATGGAACAGCAGTTTTTATATGTTGCACCACTTGCCATGTCTCACAGGTTCTAAGATTTTCTCTTTGTTCTTCAAGTTACCTAATTTCTATTAACATCAATGAAAGGATTCATCATTGTTTAATCTATTTTTTCTTTATTGTTTTTATTTTTATTTAAAAATTACTTATTGCAATATAGTTGATTTGTAATATTGTGTTAGTTTCAGGCATACAAGTGTTCAAAGTGACTCAGCTATATATACATTTTTTTCAGATTATTTTCCATAATAGGTTATTATAAGATATTGAATATAGTTCCCTGTGCTGCACAGTAGATCCTTGTTGCTTACTACTGTTTTTGTTTTAATCTACTATTGATCCCAGATAATGAATTTTTCCATTTGTAAAAATTTTCAGCTTTAGGATTTGTTTTCTGTTGAGATTGCTGTTTACTCATTGATATTATATTTTTACTTAATTATTTGAACACATGTTACTTTAATTTTTGAATATATAAATGCAGATATTGCTTTTAAGCTTTTAAATCTGAAATCCAGTATCTTGGCTCACTTGAAGTCACTTTCTACAGACTACATTTTTCTTAAATATAGATCTCATATTGCTCTTTGCTTGACTAGTGATTTTTCATTGAAAATTGGACATGACAGATGACATATTGCTGCAATTCTTACCTTATATTTTTCTAAAGACTTGATTTTTTGATTTAGTAAGCAGTTAACCTGCCTAGACAGTAACTGCAAGCCTTATCTTTCTTGTTGCATATAACAAGTGATGTTCCTGCCCTGTCCTTTTGGTCTTCCACCAGTGCTTTTTCAGCATAGCTCCATGAATTCTGCACTGTATCTATATAATTTGGTAATCAGTCAAGTATGGGCAAGGATGGGCTCACCTTTGTGGTTTCCTTGTCTCTTAGACAAGGAATTTCAGGTTGTTCTTTTGGTCCTGTCCTCCATCTTCTGATACTTTGAGTCTGGGAGGTACACTTCAAATCTGTAAGGCTTCAGCTTTCTACTGCTAGAGCTCTGTTAAGTTGTTATAAAAGAAAGTATCAGACTCACAGGTAAAGCCCTTTATTATGGAAGAGTCAATTCTTCTTTGATCTGTTTGATTTGGGGGGCTCTCCTTCCCCCCTGGGTCACTTGAGACACCCATGAGGCATAATTAATACTGTCAGCCAGGGATTTTGGCAGTTCATAATCAGAATTTGGGTATTCGTCCTTTTGTAGCTCTCTTGTTGCTTGGGTTTTTCCTTTAACATTCCACCTGTTTTTATAGCCCTGAACTTTGATCTCTGACATTTTGAGCTGGTATGATTGCAATTTACACTATTTCTGTTTTCCACAATCATTGCTTTGGAGGTTAAGTGCCCACAGACCAGAAAACTGCAAACTGAGAATTATCTTGCCCAAATGCAGTTTTTCAAAACTAAATCATCCAGTGACTGCTATTTGCCTTTGGATGTTCTCTAGTGTCTTAATTAAAAATTCAGTTAATTTTTTAAAATGTGGAATAGTTTCCACAATCACCAGTACTGGAAGTCTAGTGAGTTAGTTAATTTTTTAAAATATGCCTACCAGGGTGCTCTATAAATTCATTCTCTGCATGGAAAACAGATAATCTTTTATTTACAAACCAACAAATTCTGGCACTGCACAAGAAGATTCATAGTATAAAACATTTCTAAGTTACTTAGATATATCAGAATTAATACTGGTCTTCAATTGAACATTTGAGTCTGATGCTATAGACCTTACAAGAATGTCTACCTTAATACAATAATCTCAGTGTGGAGTTTATCAGGAAAATCTACTATTGACCAAGCTCTGTGCAAACTCCATTAAAAATAATTAGTCTTTAGATCACTTAGATTGAAGAAAGTAGGGAAAACTCCTAGACCATTCAGGTATGACCTAAATCAAATACCTTACAATTATACAGTGGAAGTGAGAAATACATTCAAAGGATTAGATCTGATAGAGTGCATGAAGAACTATGGACGGAGGTTTGTGACATTGTACAGGAGAAAGTGATCAAGACCATCTCCAACGAAAAGAAATACAAACACGCAAAATGGTTGTCTGAGGAGACCTTACAAAAGCTGAGAAGAGAAGAGAAGCTAAAGGCAAGGAGAAAATGAAAAATATACCAATCTGAATGCAGAGTTCCAAAGAGAGATAAGAAAGCCTTCCTCAGTGATCAATGCAAAGAAATAGAGGAAAACAATAGAATGGGAAAGACTAGAGATCTCAAGAAAATCAGTGATATCAAGTGAACATTTATTTCATGCAAAGATGGGCACAATAAAGGACAGAAATGGTATGGACCTAACAGAAGCAGAAGATATTAAGAAGAGGTGGCAAGAATACACAGAAGAACTATGTAAAAAAGGACTTAATGACCTGGATAACCATAATGGTATGATCATTTATGCAGAGCCAGATATCCTGGAGGGTCATGTCAAGTGGGCCTTATAAACATTACTATGATAAGCTAGTGGAGGTGATGGAATTCCAGCTGAACTATTTCAAATCCTAAAAGATGACGCTATTAAAGTGTTACACTTAATATGCCAGCAAATGTGGAAAACTCAGTAGTGGCTACAGGATTGGCAAAGGTCAGTTTTCATTCCAACCCCAAAAAATGCAGTGCCAAAGAATGTTCAAACTACTGCACAACTGCACTCATCTCACACGCTAGCAAAGTAATGCTCAAAATTCTCCAAGCCAGGCTTCAACAGTAGGTGAATTGTGAAATTCCACATGTTCAAACTGGATTTAGGAAAGGCAGAGGAACCAGAGATCAAATTGCCAACATCCTCTGGATCATCGAAAAAGCAAGAGAGTTCCAAAAAACATATACTTCTGCTTTATTGACTATGCCAAAGTCTTTGACTGTGTGGATCACAACAAACTGTGGAAAATTCTGAAAGAGATGGGAATACCAGAGTACCTTACCTGCCTCCTGAGAAGTCTGTATGCAGGTCAAGAAGCACCATTTACAACCAGACATGGAACAGTAGACTGGTTCCAAAATGGGAAAGGAGTACATCAAGGCTGTATATTGTCATCCTGCTTAGCTGAACATCATGAGAAAGGCTGGGCTGGACAAAGCACAAGCTGGAATCAGGATTGCCGGGAGAAGTATCAATAACCTCAGATATGCAGATAACACCACCCTTATGGCAGAATTCGAAGAGGAACTAAAGAGCCTCTTGATGAAGAAAAAGAGGAGAGTGAAAAAGTTGGCTTAAAACTCAGCATTCAAAAAACTAAGATCATGGCATCCAGTCCCATCACTTCATGGCAGTAGATGGGGAAACAATGGAAACAGTGACAGACTTTATTTTTGGGGGCTCCAAAATCACTGCAAACGGTGATTGCAGCCATGAAATTAAAAGATGCTTGCTCCTTGGAAGAAAAGCTATGACAAACCTAGACAGCATATTAAAAAGCAGAGACATTACTTTGCCAATAAAGGTCCATCTGGTCAAAGCTATGGTTTTTCCAGTGGTCATGTGTGAATGTGAGAGTTGAACTATAAAGAAATCTGTGCTGAAAAACTGATGCTCTTGAACTGTGGTATTGGAGAAGACTCTTGAGGATCCCATGAACTGCAAAGAGATCAAACCAGTCACTCATAAAAGAAATCAGTCCTGAATATACATTGGAAGGACTGATGCTAAAATTGAAACTCCCAATAGTTTGGCCACCTGATGTGAAGAACTGACTCACTGCAAAGACTCTGATGCTTGGAAAGATTGAAGGCAGGAGGAGAAGGGGATGACAGAGGATAGGATGTTTGATGGCATCACCAACTTGATGGACGTGAGTTTGAGTAAGTTCCAGGAGATGGTGATGGACAGGCAGTCCATGGGGTCACAAAGAGTCAGAGATGACTGAGTGACTGAACTGAACTGAGATCACTTAGATTTTAGAATATAAAACAATGTATTTATAGGGAGAATCTTTTCTTTTAAAGAGCTGGACTCTTTTTGACTATCACAAGAGTATAAGGTATGCTATTCTTCTAAAAAGAATAGCATCTCGGTTTCTTTAGACCATATTTTCTATTTGTATAGAAACTAAGTCTTAGAAAATAGCCTTTAATAGGCAGACAGGACTAGTCATTTATGACAATGATCTGAATGACCTGGACAAGAAGGCAGACTACTACAGTAAAGACAAATGCTATTATAATAAGGAAAGTTCTGCATCATTTGAGTATTATTTCCCAATATGCCAAGCTACAACCATCTTAAACCACAGAATTTTCCAGTGCTGCTATTGCTTTATTGTTTAGTTGGTCAGCTGTGTCTGACTGTTTGTGAGCCTGTGGGCTCCAGCATGCCGGAGCTCCCTGTCCCTCACCATCTCCCAGGGTTTGCTCAAGTTCATGTCCGCTGAGTCAGTGATCCCATACAATCATTTCTTCCTCTGTTGTCCCCTTCTCCTCCTGCTGTCAATCTTTTCCAGTGTCAGGGTCTTTTCTGATGGGCCGGCACTTTGTATCAGGTGGCCAAAGTATTGGAGCTTTAGCTTCAACATCAGTCCTTGCAATGAATTTTCAGGGTTGATTTTCTTTTGGATTGGCCAGTTTGATCTCCTTGCTGTCCAAGGGACTCTCAAGAGTCTTTTCCAGCAACACAGTCTGAAAGCATCAATTCATCAGTGCTCAGTCTTCTTTATGGTTCAATTCTCAAATCCATATATGACTACTAGAAAAACCATAGCTTTGACTATATGGACCTTTGTTGGCAAAGTAATGCCTCTGTTTATTAATATACTATCTAGATTTGTCATAACTTCTCTTCCTAAAGCTATCACTTTAGGGTTTTTCAATTTGTAGATGTACAGAACTTGCATAGATCTAGATGTATAGCCTTGTATGGACAATTGTATTTCATTTTCAACTTACTGCACTCAATCTTGGTATCATCAACTTGAAGTAATTTTGAAACTACTGGTAAAATACTAATTCCATGCTCCCTTCCACCCAGAAATGATGAAGTCAGTTTTGCAACTTACTGTCACTGGAAGCAGCACAAGACATATCTAAAACCAGGTTAGTTACATGGATTTTAATAATGTCCAAACAGCTGTGTTAATTGTAGTATATGTCTCCTAGATTGTTTTAAAAACTGAAACTCCAAGTAACCTCAAATGTTCTAGAGTTCGGAGGTCAGCTTTTCCTTTAAGATTTAAACAGCAATAATCACAGGCCCTATTCTACAGGTTATCAAGAAGTGGAGACATGTCCCCAAATGTTTATGAGGATCCCTGGTAGGGGCATAGAAACAACTGATGACATCAGTCTTGGAATATGACTGCGCCCATGGTTCATTAAAGATGATTCAAACAACTATAGGATAGTCTCTACAAAGCTGTCACTGTCTTAGGTACAAAACCAACACAAGTTACTCCTGAGGTATGTCAACTGAAAACCAGCATTCATCTCTCACTTACAAAAACACAGACAAATGGTAGTAAATTAAAAATACCTTCTTAAGGAGATGACTGCCAAGAAAAAAGGCACTGTACAGTATGCAGAGAAACAACTCTTAGTGGAGATATAATCTGTCTCCAATGAACATTCAAGAAGCTCAAAGAACTCTGCTTCACATCTCTGGGTAGAGAGGAGACTGAGAGAGAGCAAGGTAAACGTGAAGTAGTCATCTTCCTTACCAAAGAGCATGTTTCAGCCTTTACTTCTAATTTAAATGATTATTTCTATGAAGAAATGTAATAATAAGTGCCACAATACCCTTGCATTTTGGATTCTTGTGGCCTTATATGACAAGTTTGATTCAGAAATTATTTATTGTGGAGAAAGTAGCACAAGGCAAAACATTCATTTGCAGCACACACTCTGGCAGAGGCAACGTGACTCCCTAGCTGGCATCTGTGGGGGCTCATCATTTGGGTGCAGTTTTCTGATTGTGGCACCCACTCCAGTACTATTGCCTGGAAAATCCCATGGACGGAGGAACCTGGTGGGCTCCAGTCCATGGGGTGGTGAAGAGTCAGACACGACTGAGTGACTTCACTTTCACTTTCCAATTGTGGCAGGCACAACATTCTAGGCAGGCTTGTTGTGGGATGTAGCTCTGTTATCATTCCTCAACATGAATCTCTAGTTTTCTTCTAGAACATCTCCAGTAAGTTTATATTCTATCTATATTCCACAACAAATTCCTTTATTGAAACTAAAAGGGAAGGAATTCTGTTATTTACAACTGAGAATCCAGCTCATTACACTTGCCATCTCTTAGTATATCACCTGAATCTAATCTGCTACTCATTTATAATCCTGACAAATATTACTGGAAATAATATAACCAGCTTGTCAAAGCAATAAGCGTAATATATATCTGGGTATCAAGTTGAGTGACATGTCAGTTGTTTCTCTCTTTCAGAAAAAGGACATAGTTTTTTAATATTACTTTTGTAGCTTTACTCTGAAATCTATTAACACTTTAAAAATAGTTCAGGGAACTGATGGTTAAAGATACACAGAAAAATCAGTAATTACTTTAATAAAATTGGAGGCAGAATAGTGAAATAGATACACTAAAATCCTCTAGATCTAAGGGGTAAGGAAGTGTTTATATGAAAGAAAAATTGAAAATATCCAAACATATTTTCCAGGCTCTAAAATCAAAATATAATTTAAAAGTTATTTCTTACAAAATATATTCTTGTTAAAGAGCATTATTATATTATTTATCACAATCATAGTACTGCTCATAAGATAAATTATACATAAATTGGGATATACACAATAGGGTCAATATTGACATCATAGTCTGAAGATTCCAAATCCCAAATACACTGGCATCAGTAGCTCATTGTAAAACTAGCACTGTATAATTACTAATTTCTGACTGAATGTGGAAAGCAGAGTCAACATGGACAAACAGAGTATGTGGCCAGTATTTAACAATAATTTATTCTATATAAAGTTAATAAAGATTAGGTATGAGTACTAGTATTAAGATGGGTATATATTTCCTTTTCTCCTTTACCTTTTGCTTCTCTTCTTTTCTCAGCTATTTGTAAGGCCTCAGACAACAATTTTTCCTTTTTGCATTTCTTTTTCTTGGGGATGGTCTTGATCACTGCCTCCTGTACAATTTCTTGAACCTCCATCCATAGTTCCTCAGGCACTCAGTCTATCAGATCTAATCCCTTAAGCCTATTTCTCACTTCCACTGTATAATCGTAAGGGATTTGATGTAGGTCATATCTGAATGGTCTAGTGGTTTTCCTACTTTCTTCAATTTGAGTCTGAATTTGGTAATAAGGAGTTCATGATCTGAGCCACAGTCAGCTCCTGGTCTTGTTTTCGCTGACTGTATAGAGCTTCTCTATCTTCGGCTGCAAACAATATAATCAATCTGGTTTCGGTATTGACCATCTGGTGTTGTCCATGTTAGAGTCTTCTCTTGCGTTGTTGGAAGAGGGTGTTTGCAATGACTAGTGCATTCTCTTGGCAAAACTCTATTAGCCTTTGCCCTGCTTTATTCTGTATTTCAAGGCCAAATTTGCCTGTTACTCCAGGTGTTTCTTGACTTCCTACTTTTGCATTCCAGTCCCCTAAAATGAAAAGGACATCTTTTTTGGGTGTTAGTTCTAAAAGGTCTTGTAGGCCTTCATAGAACCATTCAGCTTCAGCTTCTTTCAGCATTCCTGGTCATGGCATTGACTTGTGGATTACTGTGATATAGGACGGTTTGCTGCGGCAACGAACAGAGATCACTCTGTCATTTTTGAGATTGCAAGGAGAGATAGAAAAAACTTCTCAGTGATCAATGCAAAGAATTAGAGGAAAACAATAGAATGGGAAAGACTAGATATCTCCTCAAGAAAATTAGAGATACCAAGGGAACTTTTCATGCAAAGATGGGCACAATAAAGGACAGAAATGGTATGGACCTAACAGAAGCAGAAGATATTAAGAAGAGGTGGCAAGAACACAGAGGAACTATACAAAAAAGATCTTCATGACCCAAATAATCATGATGGTGTGATCACTCACCTAGAATCAGACATCCTGGAAAGTGAAGCCAAGTGGGCCTTAGGAAGCATCACTATGAACAAAGCTAGTGGAGGTGATGAAATTCCAGTTGAGTTGTTTCAAATCCTAAAAGATGATGGTATGAAAGTGCTGCACTCAATATGCCAGGAAATTTGAAAAACTCAGCATTGGCCACAGGACTGGAAAAGGTCAGTATTCATTCCAATCCCAAAGAAAGGCAATGCCAAAGAATGCTCAAACTGCCACACAATTGCACTCATCTCACATGCTAGCAAAGTAATGCTCAAAATTCTCCAAATCAGGTTTCAACAGTACGTGAACTGTGAACTTCCAGAAGTCCAAGCTGGATTTAGAAAAGGCAGAGGAACCAGAGATCAAATTGCCAACATCTGTTGGATCATCAAAAAAAAAAAAAAAAAAAGAGAGAGAGTTCCAAAAAAACACCTACTTCTGCTTTATTGACTATGCCAAAGTCTTTGACTGTGTGGATCACAACAAACTGGAAAATTCTGAAAGAGATGGGAATATCAGACCACCTGACCTGCCTCTTGAGAAATCTGTATGCAGGTCAGGAAGCAACAGTTAGAACTAGACATGGAACAACAGACTGGTTCCAAACTGGGAAAGGAGTATATCAAGGCTATATATTGTCATGCTGCTTATTTAAGTTATATGCAGAGTACATCATGAAAAATGCTGGGCTGGATGAAACACAAGCTGGAATCAAGACTGCCAGGAGAAATAACAATAACCTCAGATATGCAGATGACACCACCTTTATGACAGAAAGCAAAGAAGAACTAAAGAGCCTCTTGAAGAAAGTAAAACAGGAGAGTGAAAAAGTTGGCTTAAAACTCAACATTCAGAAAACAAAGATCATGGCATCTGGTCCCATCATTTCAAGGCAAATAGATCGGGAAACAATGGAAACAGTGACAGACTTTATTTTTTTGATCTCCAAAATCACTGCAGATGCTGAATCACTGCAGCCATGAAATTAAAAGACGCTTGCTCCTTGGAAGAAAAATTATGACCAACCTATACAGCATTTTAAAAAGCAGAGACATTACTTTGCCAAAAAATGTCTGTCTGGTCAAAGCTATGGTTTTTCCAGTGGTCATGTATGGATGTGAGAGTCGGACTATAAAAAAAGTCTGAGTGCTAAAGAATTGATGCTTTTGAACTGTGGTGTTGGAGAAGACTCTTAAGAATTCCTTGGACTGCAAGGAGATCCAACCAGTCCATCCTAAAGAAAATAAGTCCAGAATATTCACTGGAAGGACTGATGCTGAAGCCGAAACTCCCAATAGTTTGGCTACCCGTTGCAAAGAACGGACTCATTTGAAAAGACCCTGATGCTGGGAAAGTTGAAGGCAGGAGGACTCGGGGACAACAGAGGATGAGATGATTGGATGGCATCGCTGACTCTATGAACATGAGTTTGAGTAAGCTCCGGGAGTTGGTGATGGACAGGGAGGCTGGCGTGCTGCAGTCCATGGGGTTGCAAAGAGTCAGACATGACTGAGTGATTGAACTGAACTGAACTAGCATTAAAAACAAAAGGGAGGGCTTCCTTGGTGGCTTAGTGGTAAAAATCTACCTGCCAATGAAGAGACACAAGTTGGACCCCTGATATGGGAAGATCCCACATGCCACGGAGCAACTAAGTTCGTTTGCCTTAACTATTGAGACCGTGCTCTAGAGCCTGGGAACCACAACTGCTGAGCCCACTTTCTGTGATTACTGAAACTCACGTGCCTTTGAGCCCATGCTCTGCAACATGGAAGGCCACTGCAACAAGAAGCTCACTCACCTCATTTAGAGTAGACCCTACACACTGCAGCTAGAGAAAGGATGCACAGCAACGAAGACCCAGCATAACCAAAAGTGAATAAATGAATTTTTTTTCAAAAAGGGAAATCTTTACTATATAAGGATAAATAAAAACTTAATCTACTTTAAGAAAGAAATACAGACTAATAATGATACTGTGGAGACTACAGAAATGCTAGAGCCAACTCTGTGTAGGTTTCATTCCAGTATTTACTGTGTAGATAGTTTTTAACTATTTATTTTGTTTTTATATATAGAAATAAGTACATGAGAATTTTATGAGTTGTTTCCTTTGCTTAATTTTATAAGCACATTTTTTTATTTTTAGACATTCATATAATTTTAAAAGTTTATAATATTCCAAGTAGCACCCAATGGTTTGCGTTATTCCTATATTCACTATTACCCAAATTGGGTTGTTTTCAGTTTTACGGTAATGTAAATAATTATATAACAAACATCTTTGTGCACATAGCTATTTTTCAAATTTAGGATTTGTTCTTTAGAAGACATTCATGGAATAGTAATTAGTGAAATTTCTTGATTAAAATTAGCTAAAATCTTTCAAAAACAAATATTCCAAATTACACTCCCCTGGAAGTACCAGGTTTCTTGATTAATAACCCCAAAGAACAAACCAAATCACTGACAGTGAAATAAGGTGGTGGAGGGGCAACTGTATCACATTGATTTAATCTGAATTTTGTAATTATTAGTGAAATTGTATATTTTTTTCCAGATATTAACTAGTTGAAGCATCTCTTTCACAAATTACACTTTTTAATCATTTATTGACTGAGGTGATGGTGGTAGTTAAAAAATTTCTTTATGAAGATGAAATGTTCATTTGTAACCTTAGACAAGGTCACAGGTAGATGAGGCAGATGTAGGTCCCGGAGCCCAAGTAACAGCTGGAGACATACGTGCTGATTAAACAGAAGTCAGAGCAGCAGCATAGATCAAAGAGATGAAGATGTAAGGAATAAAGAAAGGCCAATGTCCAAAGCTAGTTTACTGGTATTTCTGTGGCTTCATAAAGGCATTAAACTGATTAATATTTTTGGGTGCTTCATCTTGAAGTGGCACTGTAGTGTGATGGAAATGGTGTTAAAGTTGAGCAAGAACTCTTCAATATACACAAATCAATCAATGTGATATACCATATTCACAAACTGAAAGATAAAAACCATAGGTTCATCTCAATAGATGCAGAGAAAAGCCTTTGACAAAATTCAACACCCATTTATGATAAAAACTCTCCAGAAAGTAGGCATAGAAAGAACATACCTCAATTTAATAAAGGCCATATATGACAAAACCACAGCAAACATTATCCTCAATGATGAACAACTGAAAGCATTACCTCTAAAATTAGGAATAAGACAAGGGTGCCCACTCTACCACTACTATTCAACATCATTTCTGAAGTCCTAGTTAGCTACAGCAATCAGAGAAGAAAAAGAGATAAAAGGAATCCATGTTGGAGAAGAAGTAAAACCCTCACTGTTAGCAGATGATGTGATTCTCTACACAGAAAACCTAAGGATGCCACCAGAAAATTACTAGAGCTAATCACTGAGTATAGTCAAGTCATAGGATATAAAACTAATACACAGAAATGCCTTGAATTCCTATACACTAATAATGAAAATTCAGGAAGAGAAATTAAAGAAACAATCCCATTTACCATTGAAACAAAAAGAACACAATATTCAGGAATAAATTTACCTAAAGAGAGAAAAGATCTGTATGCAGAAAACTGTAAGACACTGATGAAGCAATCAAAGATGATACAAACAGATGGCGAGATATACCATGTTCTTGGATTAGAGAAATCAGTATGGTGAAAATGACTTTACAACCCAAAGCCACCCATAGATTCAATGCAATCCCTATTAAATTACCAACAATATTCTTCACAGAACTAGAACAAATGATTTCACAATTTGTATGGAAACACAAAGCATCCCGAATATCCAAAGCAATCTTGAGAAAGAAGAAAGCAACTGGAAGAATCAACCTTCCTGACTTCAGACTGTACTACAAAGCTACAGTCATCGAGACAGCATGGTACTGGCACAAAAACAGAATTACAGACCAAGGGAACAAGCTAGAAAGCCAAGAGATAAATCCATGCACCCAGGGGCACCTTATCTTTGACAAAGGAGGCAAAAATATACAATGGAGAAAAAACAGTCTCTTCAATAAGTCGTGCTGGGAAAACTGGTCAACCATGTGTAAAAGAATGAAATTAGAACATTTCCTAACATCATACACAAAAATAAACTCAAAATGGATTAAAGATCTAAATGTAAGACCAAAAACTATAAAGCTCTTAGAGGAAAACAGGCAGAGCACTCTCTGACACAAATCACAGCAAGATCCTCTATGACCCACCTCCCAGAGTAATAGAAATAAAAACAAAAATAAACAAATGAGACCTAATTAAACTTAAAATCTCTTGCACAATGAAGGAAACTATAAGCAAGGTGAAAAGACAACCCTCGGAATGTGAGAAAATAACAGGAAATGAAACAACTGACAAAGAATTAATCTCCAAAATAAACAAGCAGCTTATTCAGCTCAATACCAGAAAAACAAGCAATCCAATCAAAGAGTAGGCAGAAGACCTAAACAGACATTTCTCCAAAGCAGACATACAGATGGCTAAAAAACATATGAAAAAATGCTTATCATTGCTCATTACTAGAGAAATGCAAATCAAAGCTACAATGAGGTATCACCTCACACTGGTCAGAATGGCCAGACCATCAAAAAGTCTACAAATAATAAATGCTGGAGAGTGCAGAGAAAAGGGAACCCTCCCATGCTGCTGGTGGGGTACAAATTGATACAGCCACTATGGAGAACAGTATGGAGATCTCTTTAAAACAAATAATAAATGCTGGAGAGTGCGGAGAAAGGGGAACCCTCCCATGCTGTTGGTGGGGTACAAATTGATACAGCCACTATGGAGAACAGTATGGAGATCTCTCTAAAAATTAGGAGTAAAACTACCATATGGCCCAGCAACCCCACTACTGGGCATACACCCTGAGGAAACCATAATTGAAAAAGAAACATGTACCCCAATGTTCATTGCAGCACTATTTACAATAGCGAGGACACAACAGCAACCTAGATCTCCACTGACAAATGAATGGATAGGGAAGTTGTGGTCCATACACACAATGGAATATTACTCAGCTATAAAAATGACCACATTTGAGATGTAATGAGGTGGATGAACCTAGAGCCTATTACACACAGTGAAGTAAATCAGAAAGAGGAGAACAAATATTGTATATTAACACACACACACATATATATGGATTCTAGAAAGATAGTACTGATGATCCTACTTGCAGGGCAGTAAAAGAGACACAGATACAAAAAAGAGACTTTTGATCACAGTGTGGGAAGGAGAGGGTGGGGTAATTTGAGAGAATAGCACTGAAAGATAAACATTAGCATATGTAAAACAGCATTGGGAGTTTGATGTATGATGCAGGGAACCCAAAGCGGGTGCTCTGTGACAACCTAGAGGGGTGGATGGAGAGGGTGGTGTGAGGGGAGTTCAAGAGAGAGTGGACATATGTATACCTATGGCTGATTCATGTTGATGTATGGCAAAAAAACCATCGCATTATTGTTAAGTGATTATCCTCTAATTAAAAAATTTTAAATGCCAATAAAAAAGTGTGAAAGTTGAAAGAAAAAGTCTCAGTTTTATCTTTTAGACAAGGGTCTATATATTGTAGACAGCACAAATGGCAGTAGAGTCTATTTCTACAGTCACAACACATATTGTGTATATATTGCAATGTGCTTCTGCACTTCCTGCCATTAGAGGAGTCTATTTTTCTAACACTTGAATTTGTGGTTTGCCACTTAACTTGCTTTGGCCAATGGCTTATTAGCAAGCACCAGCAAACAAATACAGATGGTGGGCATCACTGTATGTTTTTGAGCAGACAAGAGATGTTTCTTGGAGGAGGAAATGGCAACCCACTCCAGGATTCTTGCCTGGAGAATCCCATGGACAGAGGAGCCTGGTGGGCTGCAGTCCATGGGGTCGCAGGGAGTAGGACATGACTGAGCGACTGAGCATAGAGATGTTTAAACTAGTTTATAAGGCAACTCTGATAGTAGTATACTACAAAGGAGGGCAAAGATTGGAGGCAGGGAGGCCCATCAGGAGATATTGGAGATGTAAGTAAAAGGAGTATCTGCAAACAGGCAGTATAAATGGCATTACCTCTAAAGGTGGAGATACAAGTTATTTTAGAGGTAGGATTGATGGGGATTTAGAAACCCATCAGATAAGTGGGGTTAAGGAGAGAAATCAACCCTGAATATTCATTGGGAGGACTGATGCTGAAGCTCCAATACTTCAGCCACCTGATGCGAAGAGCTGACTCATTGGAAAAGACTCTGATGCTGGGAAAGATTGAAAGCAAAAGGAAAAAGAGGTTGCAGAGGATGAGAAGGTTAGATAGCACCATTGGTTCATGGATATGAATTTGAACAACTCCGAGAGAACAAATTTGTGGAGGATAGAGGAGCCTGGTCCATGGGGTTGCAAAGAATTGGACACAACTTAGCAACTGAACAACAACAAGGAGAGAACTGAGTCAAAGACAACATCAGTTTCTTAACAATGGTATGTACTGGCAGAGCAGTGCTGCAGGACTGAGGTGCCACAGGTCATTCATCTGGAGATACACAGCAGGCAATGAAGATGATGCTATGGACACATAACAGCCCCAAGGTACACACTTTCTCATTTTCCGGCTGGCTTGCTTGATTTTGCTATGTGCCTGCTTGGTTATTTTATTCTAGGATTCAAACGTTCAAAGGACATTTGTGGGGAAAGAAGCCATCATTATAATTCCAACTTACATTTTAATTTTTTCTATGGTTTTGATATTAGGGCTAATCTATTTTCTTCATTACTGTGTAATATTAACCTAATAATTCTATGGTACAATAGAATAAATAAAATTTATGCCATAGAACTTATTATTCATTGAGTACCTATGGGAGAGGAAAGACAAGTAAACAGTAATGATCACAGTTAGGGTAGTCAGATTTAGCAAATAAAAGTACAGGACATCAATTAAAGGTGAACTTCAGATAAAAAGTCACATAATTAGTCTACCTATGATAAGTAATTATTCTGTCACATAGAATATTTGGTGCATACTTATTAATCTCTTTTTTTTAATCTGAAATTCAAATTTAACTGAGAGACCTGCATTTCATTTGGTAGTGCTACCTGAGATGTCTTTTATGGAACATTTCTCTCTGAAATGCTGATGCATATTAAGTGGAAAAAGTGTTCTATGGACTAAAAATTAGGAAAATGCTGGAAACAGCAAGATGAAATAGAGTTCCTTTCTTTTAGGACCTCTCAGAACTTTAAATAAACTATTACACATAGTAAGTCTCCTAAAGCAAGATAGTTATCAGCATTTTCCACCTTTTATTTGACCAGATGTTTTCTTGATGTTTTGCAGATATTGTATGGAGGATAGCTGTTAACCTATTTGTGTCTCCACCAGTGTAAGTAATAGGTGGTGTGATGTGGTCAACATGACAGAGGATACAGATATTTAAAATCTATATTCAAGTCCCAGGCCCATCAATCACCGGATGTTTGAAATGGAGCATATCATCAAACTTGTCTGAGTGGCACTTCCTCCTCTAGAGATACCAAAACACCTAATTCAAGAGGAGTCTTTTGAGGTTTGGAAGACACAGCACATGAGAGAGCACTTTGCATACTGAGAAGCCCAATACAAAGGCCAAACACATTATAACAAGAGAAGAGAAATAAAACAAAGGATCAGACCCAAGAAGGAACTTCCCAACAGGGCCTTGAGCTTCCCATTTGTCAGTGCACCTGTCCCCGGGGTCACCTGGCCATAAGATGTTGTCTGGTTTACTGCATTTTACTCAGCCAACAGAGCTTTGTCAACACCTGCTACTACAGGGTGTTTGCAGATTGTGCTGTTTGGAAGGAGCTTCCATCTCATGATTGTGACTGAAAGTTGCTATCTGGTACTGATTTCACCCATTTCTGTCCCTGAACCTGTAGCGGCATTTAGGAGGATTGATAAGAACACAAAGGAAGCAGCCTCTCTGATTCTCTGAAAGTCATTTTAATTTACTTGTTTCCATTAATTATTTATTTCAGTTGACTGCTCATCATTGTCATAACAACTGTAGTTCTTTCTGTGCAAAACTCAAAACAGAATTTTGAGGGATGGTCAGCTTCTTATAAGCAGCTGGAAACTGATGGGAAATAGAAAGAGATAAAGCAGAGTCACGGGAGATAGAGGGGCTTACTTGAATACGAGGGATCCTTACGAAACTATTTTTCACTAATAGATTATTATTTGTAATAATTCTTCAAACCTAATATTGTAAATCAGCTATTTGTTAATGGCTTTTAGGAAATATCTAGAACCAGACAGAAATATTAACAAAGATTGTTCATAATATGTTTGTTGGAAGTGAGTTTTCTTTTGTTGGAAGGCACATGATTCATCCATTTTGGTTTTATTGAACTTTGAATAAAGTCTTTTTCTAGTTTCCAGAGGAAGCTCCTTGCCCCCAAGATAGAATAAGTGATAGCAGTATATATTTGTGTACATTTTTAAGACATGCAGTTCAGTTCAGTTCAGTTCAGTTCACTCAGTCGTGTCCGACTCTTTGCGACCCCATGAATTGCAGTACGCCAGGCCTCCCTGTCCATCACCAACTCCCAGAGTTCACTCAGACTTGTGTCCATCGAGTCAGTGATGCCATCCAGGCATCTCATCCTCTGTCATCCCCTTCTTCTACTGCCCCCAATCCCTCCCAGCATCAAAGTCTTTTCTAACAAGTCAACTCTTCGCATGAGGTGGCCAAAGTACTGGAGTTTCAGCTTTAGCATCATTCCTTCCAAAGAAATCCCAGGGTTGATCTCCTTCAGAATGGACTGGTTGGATCTCCTTGCAGTCCAAGGGACTCTCAAGAGTCTTCTCCAATACCACAGTTCAAACACATCAATTCTTCAGTGCTCAGCTTTCTTCACAGTCCAACTCTCACATCCATACATGACCACAGGAAAAACCAGAGCCTTGACTAGACGGACCTTAGTCGGCAAAGTAATGTCTCTGCTTTTGAATATGCTATCTAGGTAGGTCATAACTTTCCTTCCAAGGAGCAAGTGTCTTTTAATTTCATAGCTGCAATCACCATCTGCAGTGATTTTGGAGCCCCCAAAAATAAAGTCTGACACTGTTTCCACTGTTTCCGCATCTATTTCCCATGAAGTGATGGGACCAGATGCCATGATCTTCATTTTCTGAATGTTGAGCTTTAAGCCAACTTTTTCATTCTCCTCTTTTACTTTCATCAAGAGGCTTTTTAGTTCCTCTTCACTTTCTGCCATAAGGGTGGTGTCATCTGCATATCTGAGGTGATTGATATTTCTCCCGGCAATCTTGATTCCAGCTTGTGCTTCTTCCAGTCCAGTGTTTCTCATGATGTACTCTGCATAGAAGTTAAATAAGCAGGGTGACAATATACAGCCTTGACGTACTCCTTTTCCTATTTGGAACCATTCTGTTGTTCCATGTCCAGTTCTAACTGTTGCTTCCTGGCCTGCATACAGATTTCTCAAGAGGCAGGTCAGGTGGTCTGATATTCCCATATCTTTCAGAATTTTCCACAGTTTATTGTGATCCACACAGTCAAAGGTTTTGGCATTAACCAACACCAAATCAGGAAAGAGACAAGACAACACTGATTCCCAAGTACATTTCTAAAGAGAAATGTGGGGATTTCAGGTTTCTTTTGATTATTAAGGTCTATATGGCTTATTTCTGAAAACTTTTCACATGGTAACTACACTGCCCTCCCATCATTTAGTTCTGACTCCCAGATGATTTGAGACTCTGTGAAGGTTCTATTGTCTGTGAAATGATTTCTAATGGTGATACTCAGGGGGATTTCTTCTTCTGAATGCTATTAATGACCCAACAGAAAAGGGCGTGATTTAACTTGCCAGCTAAATGCGCAACTGTAGCTGCGTAGAACAAATCAAGAGAGCATTTGCTACAAGCTGGCATCCATGTGACCTTTAACATTTTAGTGATATATGGGTGCTGTGAACATAACTGAACTATAACCAAGAGAAAAGAATTTATCCTCTCTCTTCAAGGTATCAGACTCCTAAGAGCATTATCTCACCCAATTTGTTAACAGTAAGAGCTTATTACAGTAAGAACTTGCAAAAGGATGATAGAATGAAAGAGTTTTAATGTATTCTGCCAAAGGGAAATTTACCATCTGGCTGTCTTCATGAATCACATATGCCGAGAATAATATTTTAGAAGATACTGACAACAAGACATAGTAATTTGTAAATGAATATTACTGATGCTGCCCTTTTTAAAGCAATCTGCGGAATAAATCAGTATACAACAACTATAGGATTACAAGTCAAAGACTTGAAATAGGAGAATAATGAAGTATATTACTGTTTTTTTGTAATTGTAATAAAGATCCCAAATCTTTAAAATGTAATTACTTTGATGCAAATTTCACTGTTTCCATATGCATCCTCTCAATGTTCTCCACAAAATAGGTAGGATAGGAAAATATATCATGAAGCCAAGACTACAAAAAAAGTCTCACTGGCAAACACTGTCAGGCAATTAAAGACCACAGAAATATGTCATTCGTTTGACTTCTCAGAAAGTGTTCCCTATAGCACAAATCTTGAAAGTGTTATTAATGGAAGACTTCAATTTTCAATATATATAGCTAGGTCTAAAGATATGATTTTAACTTTTAGAAAAAGTAAAACATAATTTAAAATTGTGGAAACTCAGTTAGGACTTTGGGGATAAGCAAATATTTTCTAGCAGTAGTCTGACAATATTCTTGCTTTCGGTTCAGTTCAGTTCAGTCGCTCAGTCATGTCTGACTCTGCGCTTCCATGAATTTCAGTATGTCAGGCCCCCTTTCCCTCACCAGTTCCTGGAGATCACTCAAACTCATGTGCATCGAGTCAGTGATGCCATCCAGCCATCTCATCCTCGGTTGTCCCCTTCTCCTCCTGCCCCCAATCCCTCCCAGCATCAGCAATTTTCCCAATGAGTCAACTCTTCGCATGAGGTGGCCAAAGTATTGGAGTTTCAGCTTTAGCATCATTCCTTCCAAAGAACACCCAGGACTGATCTCCTTTAGAATGGACTGGTTGGATCTCCTTGCAGTCCAAGGGACTCTCAAGAGTCTTCTCCAACACCACAGCTCAAAAGCATCAATTCTTCGGCGCTCAGCTTTCTTCACAGTCCAATTCTCACATCAATACATGACTACTGGAAAAACCATAGCCTTGACTAGATGGACCTTTGTTGGCAAAGTAATGTCTCTGCTTTTTAATATGCTATCTAGGTTGGTCATAACTTTCCTTTTAGAGATTATAAATTTAAAATGAAAACTATTCATAGTTGATGAAAACTAAGAAATACACAGGCTTTTTCTTATTTGTTTGGAAAGTATATTAAAGAACTGTAAGAAAAGAAGAGTCTCATAGACAGTGACAATTCTTCTATCATAAATTGGATGATTTAAACCTGATTATGTGTGGGCTGAGAATCTAAATTTTAAATGCCTTTCTCTTCTCCATGTCAGTGATGGTTCTAATATTGCCATACTTTCCTGTTGGTTGGTAAAGGATCATGAAGAAGTTTTTCTAATGATGGAGGGATTACAAGAAAGTCAAATCTGTGGTCAGTGAGGAGGAGGACCATGACAACTGCCACTTTCCAAAACAAGAAGTATATATCTTACTTTTCTGAAAATTAAGAGGAAATTTTCTGCAAAGGAAAAGATACATTCTGGCAATATTTCTGCATATTTTTTCTTTTATTTCATTTTTCCATAAGGCTAACTTTTTTTCCCCAAAGAATTGCAGTTTATTAGCTAGATATATTTATCTTGTGAATCTGGCAAAGTCCTGTAGTTTCATAATGATCACTATAATATATAGTAGAATATATGGTATATTTTATCATATACTGTATATAATTGTAGCTTCTTTCTGAATATATACATTTGCATGACAATTAAGTGGCACTTTGGGAGCTATTTTCTCTTTTTTTAGTCTCCTGAGGTATAATCTCAAGGGACAAAAAAAGTATATACTCATTCACCTGTACTTTTTTTTCACAAACTTTAAGAAGGAAAGATAGTTAATAGCACATGGTATGAAATTGAATCAGCATGAACACCAAGCCGTTAGAAATTCCAAAAGATGTCGAAGGGCCTGTGGATGATTTTTGCTTTTTCTGAGAGTTAAGAAGTACTGCATGAATGTCTGGGCTTCCCTGGTGGCACAGTGGTAAAGCATCCACCTGCCAATGCAAGAGACTTGGGACCCATCTCTGGGTCGGGAAGATCCGCTGGTGGAGGAAATGGCAACCCACTCCAGTATTCTTGCCTGGAAAATTTCATGGACAGAGGAGCCTGGCAGGCAACAGTCCATGGGATCACAGTCGGACATGACTCTACCTGCAGGTACAAGAATGTTTTGGAAATAATTCAGGGGTAGAAAGAAAAACACACTAGTGGAGGTAGGGAAGCACTGTGCTCAGTGAAGATGCAATTCTCAAATTATTATCTGAGAGGATAATTTAAAAAAATTGTAGGGGGACTTCCCCAGTGGTCCAGTGGCTAACTCTGTGCTCCCAATGTAGGGGTGTGGCTGAGTCTGATCCCTGGTCAGGAAGCTAGGTTCCACACACTTCCACTAAAGATTCCACATGCCACAAGGAAGATCGTAGATCCTGCATGCTGCAACTAAGACTTGGTGCAGCCAAATAAAAACGCATATGTATTATATATATATATAAACCATTTTCATTTTCTTTATTTCTAGAAAGTGTGGAAATATAGCCAAAAAACACATGTAGGAACAGGTTTCTCAAACACATGAGTTGTAGACTAAGTCCTCAAGCTGGTGAATTATTTGTTCTTATTTAAATTGGAAATGATGAGGAGTAAAGATTATACTTATGACCAACCTAGATAGCATATTCAAAAGCAGAGACATTACTTTGTCAACAAAGGTCCATCTAGTCAAGGCTATGGTTTTCCAGTAGTCTTGTATGGATGTGAGAGTTGGACTGTGAAGAAGGCTGAGTGCCGAAGAATTGATGCTTTTGAACTGTGGTGTTGGAGAAGACTCTTGAGAGTCCCTTGGACTGCAAGGAGATCCAACCAGTCCATTCTGAAGGAGATCAGCCCTGGGTGTTCTTTGGAAGGAATGATGCTAAAGCTGAAACTCCAGTACTTTGGCCACCTCATGTGAAGAGCTGACTCATTGGGAAAGATGCTGATGCTGGGAGGGATTGGGGGCAGGAGGAGAAGGGGACAACCGAGGATGAGATGGCTGGATGGCATCACTGACTCGATGGACGTGGGTTTGGGTGAACTCCGGGAATTGGTGATGGACAGGAAAGCCTGGTGTGCTGCAATTCATGGGGTCGCAAAGAGTCAGACACGACTGAGCAACTGAACTGAACTGAATTGAACTATTATACAGAAGAAACACTATTAATCTGGCATGATAAGTATATGAAGAAAAAGTAAAGAAACAGCAATGTAAAAATAACTGGGACCTAGTATGTTGGTAAGTTACAAGCTATTTATGATTTTTAACATTAGAAGAGATGACAAGTGGTTCTATTTTAAGCTTTAAAAATATGTGTAACAGTTTCAGGGTAATAAGACTGGATTTTTCTTTAAGTCCATGTAATTATAAACTACTTTAACCAACAGTACCATAGAACATAATATTTAAAGTTTAGAGTTAAGCATAAAGTTATATTTTGATGAAACCATAATAAAACTTGAAGGAAATTTATGTGAATATTTGATTATTTTTATGACCTGGAGGGTGGAAAAGGCTATATGTATACACAAGAAGAAACCCCCAAAGAAAATACAAGTGATTTGGCAAAACAGAAATCTCTTGCATATCAGAAGATGCCATAAGTAAACTTAAATGCAAGTAACTAACTGGGAGAGGGGAGAATATATAAATACAAGCTCATGATGAGCTTCACTGATCCAACCTGGTTTATTTGTTTATAAACGCTCCTTATAAGAAGTTTGGTAGGAAAAGAAGTTGACATCATAGGGTAAGTCATGTCCACCTGATTATTTGATTAATGACCTTCTTCCCTGCAGCTAGAATCACACGTGACACAAACATATACAGTGCCCATCATTCCTGTAACCAATTCTCAATTTTGTTCCCTCTGGCTATTTATCTGAGCCATTAGCTACTGCCGATGATGTATCCCTTAAATGTTGATAGTTTGTTTTCGTTTTCATCTAGTTTAAGATATTTTCTAATTTCTCTTGTGATTTCTTTTTTAACTCATGAGTTATTCAGAAATGTATTATTTAACACTCAATTACTTTGGGATTTCCCAAATGTCTTTCTGTTGTTGATTCCTAATTTAATTCGATTATAGTTGGAAAGCATAGTTTGTATGATTTCAACTGTTTTAAATTTATTGATACTTTTCTTTCTTTTTAAAAATTGCTTAGCACACAGTTATCTATCCCAGAGAATATTCCATATGTACTTGAAGGTGTATTGTACTGTTTCAGACATGTTAGCAGTAAGGCCAACCAATTTATAAAGATTAAAGTGTCTTTTATAAATAGCATATAGTTGGATCTGATTTTTAATCCAGTCTACAATCTCTGCCCTTTTTCATTTGGTTATACCACATGGCTTGTGGGAGCATAGTTTACTGACCAGGGATTGAAACTGCATCCTCAGCAATAAAAGCCTGGAGTCCTAAACACTGGACCATCAGGGAATTTCCTAATCTCTGCGTTTTCATTGAAGTGTTTAGCCCATTCAAATTTATTGTAATTATTTGATGTGGCTGGATTTGTACCTACAATCATACTGTTGTTTTCTACATATTTCATGTCTTTTGTTTCTCAGTTCCTTCTTTACTCCTCTGTTAATCTATTTTAAAAAATTATTTATTTATTTATGACTTTGCTGGATCTTCGTTGCTGTGTGCTGGCTTTCTCTAATTTCAGAGACGGGAGGGGCTATTACTTGCTGTGTTGGGCAGGATTCTCGTTGCAGTGACTTCTCCTCTTGTAGTACACAGGCTCTAGGTACCTGGGCTTCAGTAGCCATGGCACCTGGGCTCAACAGTTGTAGTGCACAGGCTTAGCTGCCTCGAGGAATGTGGAATCTTCCCAAATCGGGAATCAAACTCGCATCCCCTGCATTGGCAGTCGGATTCTTAACCGTTAGACCACTAGGGAAGACCCCAAATATTTTTTATTAGGCTATTTTACTTCTGTGAAGTTTTTAGCTATAATTTTTGTGTTATTTGTGTGTGTGTGTGTGTGTGTGTGTGTGTGTGTATTTATGGTTATTCTTGGGCTTCTCAGATTGAGTAGTGGTAAAGAACCCGCCTGCCAATGCAGGAGACGCAGGAGTTGCGGGTTCAATCCCTGGGTTAGGAAGATCCCCTGGAGGAGGAAATGGCAACCCTCTCCAGTATTCTTGCCTGGAAAACTGCACAGAGGATCCTGGAGGTTATAGTCCATGTGGCTGTAAAGAGTTGGACACAACTAAGTTACGGAGCACGTAAACATATATAACATATAGGCATTAATATATGTGATTTTATCTTTGTACAACCTACTTTTGGTTAGTTCAAATAATTATACTTAGTAAATATTCTTAGTTATTAAGTAAATACTGTAAATACTGTAAACTTATTCCAATACAATTCCATTTTTCCAATACAATTCCATTTGTTTTCTCCCCTTTGTGTTATTACTCTCAAGTACATTACATTTGTACATTTTATAAGATGAAGAACAGTCTTACACTTAAAAAACATTGATCCATATATTTACCGTTTCTGGGATTCTTCTGAGTTACCATGTGATGTCATTTCCTCTCAGTCTGCAGGTCTTTTCTCAGACGAAAGATCAATTATCAATGAATTCTCTTAGATTTTGTCAACTGGGGATGTCTTAATTTCACTTTCATTTCTGAAGGATAATTTTACTTGATAGAATTCTTTGTTGACAGTGTTTTCCTTTAGCATTTTGAATATGCTATCTCTCTTGTGACTTCCATTGTTTCTGATGAGAAGTCACCTGTTAATTGTATTGTTTCATGGGAATGAGAATGAGATGCACTATTTTTGTCTTGCTGCTTTCAACATTTTCTCTTTCTTTCAGCAGTCTGGCAAAATATGTCTGTGTTTAGGTCTCTATTTATCCTTCTTGAGATTCAGTGGATTCTGGGATCTGTAATTTTTTTTTTTTTAGCAAACTGGGTAAGTTCTCAGCCACTATTTATTCAAATGTATTTTCAGAACTTCTTTTTTCTTCTCTTGCTTGGATTTTTGTTTTATGTACGTTGGAATGTTTGATAATGTCCCCCATATCTGAGAATGTTTATTTTTGTTTCTAAAACTGGATGTTTCCTATTGCTTTATCTTCAAGGTCACTTGTTCCTTCTTCTGCCATCTCAAATCTGTTATGAAACTCACTTAATTTTTTATTTCAATTATTCTATTTTTCAAACACTGAATTTTTATGTGGTTCTTTTAATTCTTTTCTCTAATAATTTTTTTTTGGGGGGGCAGATTTTTAGTCTAAAGTCAACGGAAAGCTGCCGATGGACCTTAAGTAGGATAGTGACAAGATCCAACTTACAGATTCCACCATCTTCCCTCTTCCTTTTTTTCTCTACTGGGCAAGGAATATATTTCCAGCTTCTATAGCATCTATCTTCTTGTAGGGAGTTTATGGTTCTTTTTTGTAGTTTCAACTTATTGAGGTAACTCATTCATTGAATTATTGCCATTATATTTAATTCTTTGAACAATTTATAATAGCTGGATTGGAGTATATGTCATATTGCTGATAATTTTTTAATCTGGGCCCTCTCAAAGTCCATTTCCATTGACTCCCTGTACCCACTCCCAGGTATAGATTATATCTTATTTCTTTCCATGTCTAGCAATTTGAAAAGTGGAAAGTGGACATTTTAGATAATACACTGTAGCCACTCTGAGGTTTTTTTGAAAGGGGGGGGGGCTTGTTGGTTATTTTTAGTAATGTGCCTGAACATAAACCTCAGAATGTGTCTCTCCTGTATCTTTCATCTGCTTATGTCTTTTCAGTGTTTATATTTCTTTGTTACAGCCTGACTTTCAGAAAGTCATCACTGTGTCAACATAATTTAGTGGCTAGGCCACTAATGTGGTCAGAGTTGTGCCTGGGTAGCTCAGCTGGTAGAGAGTCCACCTGCAATTCAGCAGACCCCAGTTCGATTTCTGGGTCAGGAAGTTCCCCTGGAGAAGGGATGGGCTATTCACTTCAGTATTCTTGGGCTTCCTCAAGAATGGTGGCTCAGATAGTAAAGAATTTGCCTGCAATGTGGGAAAGCTGGGTTTGATCTCTGGGTTTGGAAGAAGATCCCCTGGAGGAGGGTATGGCAACCCACTCTGGCCGGCTACAGTCCATGAGGTTGCAAAGAGTCGTAAATAACTGAGCAATGTCGTAAGTTGCAAAGAGTCGTAAATGACTAAGCACATGTGTTCATGTATCTCAAGGTCATAATGCTTCTATCCTGTATTGAAGTGATTTTTGTGTGCACTGGGGGATACTTTAAACTTTGCAGTCAGTTCTCAACTTCCCCTTTCCTAGAACTTTTTCCCATGCATTGCTATATTCCAGTGGCGATGCATTGCCATATCCCTGCGGCCCCTGGATATGTGGAGAGTTTATATCAGGTTATCTATGTATGGCCCTCTTATTTCTAGGATCTCCCTGTCAAGTTTTCTGACCAGTCAACCATCCATCCCAACTGGAATGCAGTCTTGGTCTAGCAAAACCATAATGTTTCCCCTGTTCATTTCCATCCTATACCACCACTTTTAGCTGAAAAGTCATGATATTTTCACCTTTTACTCTAAATCTAGTCCAGACCTCTCTATAAGCAAAGTTTCCTGTCCTGGGCTGGTCATGTTGCATTCTTGCCAACTGAGTCAGTCACAGAAGACACTATATGACTCCCTTCATTCAAAAGTTCAGAATAGGGAATCTAATAGAGATATAAAGTAGATTAATGGTTGCTTAGGGCTGGGAGGAGACTGGAATATGGAGAGGTGGTGTGGGGTGATAGTTGAAAGGTAGAGTTTCTTTTCTGAGGTGGTAAAAATATTGAAAAATTGTGGTGATAGTTGTACATTTCTGTGAACATACTAAAAATTACTGTTCAATTTAAACTTGTGAATTCTATGATATGTAAATTATCTCACCATAAAGACGTTAAAAATAAAAAGGATGAACACAGAGTTGTGGCCAAGAGCTTTTTAAGACAAAAATATCATGATCGGAATACAGACTCCAAAGAGGTAGGGAAGAATTTTGCATGATCCAAATAATGGCTGTAAGAAATTATCAGCAAACTGAATGGAAGTGTAGAATTCTCTTAACAGAGACCAAGTGCTAAAATTAAAAGAGATTATAAGTGAAGGAAGGAAAGAATGAATTATGAAATAGTGTAAAAATTCAGGAGACAGAGGTTCTTAAACTCAATTCAAGTTGTATGGTATAGCGTTGGGATCTCCTGTTGGCACAATGACTTTTAAAATCAGTTCACTGAAAAAAATAAATAAATAAAATAAAATCAGTTCACTGAATACCTATGACTCTGATAAAAGCATCCTAAACTTAATTCTTGATCCCATGTTTCAGTCTTAAATCTCTTACTGTTGAGTAACCATAACTAACATTCTCCATGTTCTATGTAAAAATCTGTTTCCTTAATAACATGAACTTTCATACAGGGAAGCTAAATAAATAAGTATAAAGAGGATACTGTCTGGCATCTTTGTATTAAAGTAAAAAGAATCTGGGTAATCATAATTTGAAGATGTTTTAAAAGTCTCATCCACTTGAAACAAAAAGGTGTACGAGAATTTTATGAAGCATACAAATAGTATTAGACTGTTCAAGACAACTTGAAATTTTTATTTGTAAATTTAACTTCTTATTTTTAGAAGAGGAAGATTTACTTGGCTTGTCAAATATTTGCTATACTTAAAAAAGAAACTTCATACACTTTAAAATATTTAACTAACTTAATAAAGTTCATAAGTGGGCTATAATATTTGATTTAATCTGATCTGATTTAATCAAACATTGGTCTATTAAATTTGATTTAAATCAAACATTGATCAAAGAATCAATGGAAACAATTTTATACATGTTTTTATATATAATTTTTACATTTCATCACATAAAAACTGGTGTGAATCTGTAGACTAAGACATTTAGAAGAGTAGGATTCAGCCAAGGTGAATATGTGGCTAAATTAGAGGTTTTCTTTCAATGGTAAGGACCAAAAAGACAGAGTATCTATGGAGCACATTTTGATGCACAGAGGGCAAGAGGGGAATGTATAACATTAATACAGTTGCAATAGCAGCAGTGATATAAATAAATAAGAAAGATCACTAGTTACAGATGAGCTTATAATTAAGGCTGAACGTCCATACATTCCATTAGTGGAATTGGAGAAGCGGCAGAGAGCATGAAGATTTCCATGTTGCAGCTAGTATTTCAGTAATGATCCAGTAGAAAATTATCAACTAAAATATCAGGAAGAGGCCATAAAGATAACTCAACAAGAAAAAGGAGAAGATTAAGACCAGGATAAATATTACCTGAATTACTTACTCATGGCTAAGAGCTATACCAATGTGCTGGGAAAGGAGTTAAATCTAACTTCACTATCCCTCCATATTACACATAGTTGTAGTATAACTGTACATGATTCATAGTAAGCTCTTATTTTATTAGGCCTTTAAGAGTCAATATTAAAGAAAAACTTTGAATACCAGGGATACAACACTCTTTTGTGACTGGACAGAGCTTAGACAAGACACATACGGAATTTCTTCTCTATTGGAAGGAGAGGGGGACAACAGAGGATGAGATGGCTGGATGGCATCACCGACTCGATGGACATGAGTCTGAGTGAATTCCAGGAGGTGGTGATGGACAGGGAGGCCTGGTGTGCTGCAATTTATGGGGTCGCAAAGAGTCGGACACGACTGAGCGACTGAACTGAACTGAACTGAACTGCTTAGGATGAATCAGAGGAATAGCTTTATAATCTTGATGAAATGAGATTTCACTTCAATCCCAATGAAATGCTGGGGTATGGGATTTCAGGGTCTTTTAAAAAACTGTTTAGGGTATGCTGAAGAACACTGTCACCAATGTTTTTAACCTTGAGAATAGAGAGGCAAGCAAGGACGAGGATGTTAAAGCACATGAGGTTGCCTAGAACTCAGTTTTAAGAACTTGAGCAAGTCAACTGATTTCTCTGTTTCTCAGAGTCTGTATCTGCAAACTAGCAGCAATAATGTTGCCAGCTTAATGAGATTATTTTAATGATCAAATGGTCTAAAGCTTTTTGAGTAAAATGTTTACATAGAGTAAATGCTAGAAAAAGATTAGTTATTATCATTAATGTAGGAAAACAAAATTATGCATTAGTAAATATTTGAGGATTATTATCATATGTGTGATTCTGTATGGCTTTTTCATTCATCTTACGTAATTTTCATGTTATTGTCCCTTCCTGTTCTCAAAGGTATAAAAAGGAACACATTAGAATCCTAAGGAACTGACCTAAAGTATTGACTCAACAATAAAGTATTTGCTTCCAGAGGAGGTTAAGGCAGGGGAAAGGTGTTCAAAAGTCATCTTTCAATTGAAAAGAGCACCGTTCAAAATCCTTTAGATACAGTATATACTACAATTTAGCATCCTGCCATACCTGAAGTGAAGGTGCTCAGTCGTGTCCGACTCTTTGCGACCCCATGGACTGCAGCCCACCAGGCTCCTCTGTCCATGTGATTTTCCAGGCAAGAGTACTGGAGTGGGTTGCCATTTCCTTCTCCAGGGTATCTTCCCGACCCAGGGATCGAACCCAGGTCTCCCACATTGTAGCCAGATGCTTTTACCATCTGAGCCACGTCAGGAACTGCCATACCTAACCCCCACCATATCCCAAATTTTTAGGCAGCATTACTGAGTACAAGCATTTCAATCCTTGTAATACTACTTCCTAGTTATGTGACTGGTATGGATTGAATTGCATGTCCTCAAAAGAGATATGTTGAAGTCCTAACCCTCAGTTCCTCAAAGTATGACCTAATTTGGAAATTTGCTCATTACAGATGTGGTTAGTTCAATGAAGTCACAGTGCAGTAGCTGGGCTACCAATCCAAAATGACTACTGTTCATTCCTCTAAGAAGACAGCCATGTGAAGACCCAGAGATAGACAGGGAGAAGGCTATGTGGTAGTATTGGGTTGAAAGAAGGACTGAAGTGATGCATCTACAAACTGAGGAACCCTGGGGTTACCAGGAGCTGGAAAGACAAAGAAGAATTCTTTTACAGGCTTCAGATGAAGCATGGCTCTCCTGACACCTTGATTTCAGACTTTCAACCTCAAGAACTGTGTGACAATACATTTCTTACCACCACTAAGCTTGTGGTACTTTGGTACAGCAACTGTAAGAAACTGATATAGTGATCTTTTTTAAAAACTAATTTTATTTATTTACTTATTTATTCTTGGCTGTGGTGGGTCTTCACTGCTGCATTGACTTTTCTCCAGTTGCAGCAAGCAGGGGCTATTCTCTAGTTCACAGTGTGAGGCTTCTCACTGTGGTGGCTTCTCTTGTTGCGGGGCATGGGTTCCAGAGCACAGGCTCCACAGTTGTGCACTGGCTTAACTGTTCCATGGAATATGGGATCTTCCCAGACAGGGAATTAAACCCACGTCTACTACCTTGGTAGGTGGATTCTTTACCACTGAGCCACCAGGCAAGCCCTAATACAGTGATCTTGATCAATTTAGTTACTTCTCTGTGCCTCAGTTTTCTAACCTTTAAAATAGGAGTAACTAGTCTACCTACCTCATAGGGTTGAAGTAATCCATGCAAACACTCAAATACAACACATTCATTATTTTTCTAAAACTGGGTGTTTAGTGGTTCTTGGCCTACAAAAAAAATCAACATGAAGGTGCAAATATACTTTTGAGTACAAGTTTGATACCCAGACTTAAAAGCTGGTGAAAAACAATATTCATGATAATAATACAGTAAAGTTCTGTGACCATGTGAATTACAATATTATGCAACAGATGACTGGCTTTCATTCCCTGCCCAGCTTGCTTTTGCAAATTGGGTTTGATAAGCAGGCAACTCCATCTTGGGAAATGGCAGGAAAAGGAGCCCACAGCCCTCCAACACTGTTGTTGTATTTTTTTTTTTTGTCCAATCTCCGTAATAATACAAATGAGTCAGGCACCAGTCACTGGGGGGATTCTTGGAATGATGCTTGAATCCTGGAAGTCCCAGGCAGTCAGAGAAGCCAGAATTGTTCTGATTGATATTAAAGCCCGATTAGACAACTGCCATCAGGTTAATAGCACAAAATTATACCTGAGACCAGGACACTGCTGACTCACAACTGCTGCTGAACTACAACTCTGATCTGGCTATGTGGGCAGGCTTGCCACTTATTCCCTTGAAATAATGCAACTCTGAATTTTATACAACTTGAACGTTTGGACTCCTCTTGCCATTTACTATATAGCAAAATCCATTAAAAGCCTTGAATAGATATTTTCAGTGTATCAATCACTTTATCAAATGGGTATTTGGAAATATCTCGTGTGAGTCATTTAGTTGATAGGTTTCTATTTTGAAACAGAAACCAATTATGCAGCTTAGAGATGTGAATATACCTGTGCATGTTCAACTCTTTAAATATCAACAGATACGCATACTGCACTCAAAATGAGAAAGATTGACACCGGACATTTTTTCCCTCCAAGGAAAATGGAATGCAAATAAATGGTCCATTAACACACAGATTAGCGTTTCTGATTCATGCACTGTTTCACTCTGAGATATATGATAGATTTCCTTCTCCTCCCCCAACTTACCTGGATGGTTGGACATAACATGGACCTAGGCTTAAAGGGAGATGTTTGACTTGGAATTTAATTCTTAAGGGGCAAATTAGCCAGATTATACGTTTCTAAAATAAGACAAATTAAGAGTGACTTGGATCTCCAGCCAAGTGGCAGAATTAGAGGAGGAATAAATAAGTGACCAGTCTATTCTAGTTTCTAGAAGCAGAGACCATAAATGATCAGGTGAAGATCATCTAACAAGGCCTCTATCCTCCTCCTAATGCTACCAGATTCTTTTTATTTTCTCAGTTCAGTTGCTCAGTCGTGTCCAACTCTTTGCAACCCCAAGAATCACAGCACGCCAGGCCTCCTTGTCCATCACCAACTCCCGGAGTTCACTCAGACTCACGTCCATCGAGTCAGTGATGCCATCCAGCCATCTCATCCTAGGTCGTCCCCTTCTTCTCCTTCCCCCAATCCCTCCCACCATCAGAGTCTTTTCCAATGAGTCAACTCTTCGCATGAGGTGGCCAAAGTACTGGAGTTTCAGCTTTAGCATCATTCCTTCCAAAGAACACCCAGGACTGATCTCCTTTAGAATGGACTGGTTGGATCTCCTTGCAGTCCAAGGGACTCTCAAGAGTCTTCTCCAACATCACAGTTCAAAAGCATCAATTCTTCGGCACTCAGCTTTCTTCACAGTCCATTATTTTCTAGAGATGTAGAAATTCTAGGCACTTAGCACACACTTAAGAGCTCTAATTTTAGCCATGTGATTGGTATTAGAATCCTGAAAACTTAGAGTCTATTCTCAAATGGTTGACAAATGGAAAGAATCAGCAAAGTAAAGCAATAACAACTGAAAACATCTGTATTTGAGTGAGGACTTGGAATCTCTTTGAGAGCATTCCTCAGAGAAGGTTCAAATTGTTGAACTTCACACTGTCACATTCTACTAACATATAAAGCCATGTGGAAATTACACTTCACAAGGAAGCCTTGATCCTTCCTTTTGATACATTATGAGCAAAAACACATTTTCTTAAGATTTAAGCAGACACGAGAGAGCACAAGGCTGAGCCTTCATTGGTCTGCTACTTCTCACCTGCTACACGACAATCCTGAATGTCTAGAGAGGCACTGAAAAGGAATGGTATCTTGACATACCACTTAACTTTTTACTTATCTTTATATTACAGTGAATCGTCATTGTACTATCAGAGAAAGACAATGGTATATACTTTTAGCTGGAAGTACATCTCCACACATGTATTTCCAAGAGCATATATTGCTTTTCACAAAGTCCACAGCCAAAAACATTCTAGCTGACATTGTGGTCTTTACACAAAGGGAACATCTGGTCATGTGTATACAATGTTGGAAGCATCTTAGTTCAGATATTCTGAAGGTTCATGATTTCAAAGAAAACAACATGAAGCTGAACTATATGAAATTACAAGTTCCTACTGTCTGACCTAAAAAATGGTTAGGTATGCGAGTCAATCTAATACTGTTCAAAGGTTGAAGTAGAGAAGGGAAGGGAGGGGTTCACTTGCTGATTCTATTTTCTTTCCCCTTCTCTTTAATAACATGAAAGCAGAGTGAATGAAAGGTTCCATTTGGTTTGGAACCACATTATTGATTTTAATCATGAAGGTATTTATTCTCCTACCACAATTTAAAAATTTGATAAACTTTATTCTGTTTTAGATGCATTTCTAATCTCTTTGTTGTTCAGTCACTTGGTCATGTCTGACTCTTTGTAACCCCATAGACTGTAGCACGCCAGATTCCTTGTCCTTCGCTATCTCTCGGAGTTTGCTCAGACTCATGCCCACTGAGTCAATGATGCCATCCAACCATCTCATCATATGTAACTCTCTTCTCCTCCTGCTCTCAATATTTCCCAGCATCAGAGTCTTTTCCAGTGAGTCGGCTCTTTGCATCATGTGGCCAAAGTATTAGAGCTTCAGATTCAACATCAGCCCTTCCAATAAGTATCAGGGTTGATTTCTTTTAGAATTGACTGGTTTGATCTCCTTATTGTCCAAGGGAATCTCAAGAGTCTTCTCCAATACCACAGTTCAAAAGCACCAATTCTTCAGTGCTCCAACTCTCACATCTGTACATGGTCCAACTCTCACATCTGTACATGACTACTGGAAAAACCATAGCTCTGACTACACAGATCTGCATCAGCAAAATGATGTTTCTGCTTTTTATTATGCTGTCTAGGTTTGTCATAGCTTTTCTTCCAAGGAGCAAGTATCTTTTAATTTCATGGCTGCAGTCACCATCTGCAGTGATTTTGCAGCCCAGGAAAATAAAGTCTGTCACTCTTTCCATTTTTTCCATCTATTTGCCATGAAGTGATGGGATCAGATGTCATGGTCTTAGTCTTTTAAATGTTGAGTTTTAAGCCAGCTTTCTCACTCTCCTCTTTCACCTTCATCAAGAAGTTCTTCAGTTCCTCTTCACTTTCTGCCATAAGGGTAGTTATCATCTGAATATCCAAGGTTATTGGTATTTCTCCCAGCAATCTTGATTCCAGCTTGAGCTTCATCCAGCCCATTTTAGATGCATTTCTAATTTCTACCTAAACCTGATTTGTAATACTGGAATTTTCAGTCTTACAACTGGTCATCTTTTCTTGTTTTAGAGGCTTTTAGCTTCTCAGTAAAGGTATACCAAATAGGTTTGAAAAAAATTTTTTTTCTACATCCATCTACATCTTAAACTATTTAAATCAATCATGGATTTAAAAAGAAAGAAAACCCAGATAATTCGTGCACTTCTTTCCTCTATGTAGCCCCTCTGGCTATATTAATATAATATTAATTATATAATATTATATATAATATATTCTATATACTATACACACTGATTATATATATTATATATTAAATATATAATATTAACATATCAATTAATATTACTATTAATTACTTAATTACCATTACTTTAATAATTAATATTAATTATTTATATTCTATATCAATTATATAATATATGTTAATTATATATAATATTATTATTAATATTGCTATATTAAAATATATGTTTTTCTCAACTCTTTAACTCAGCAAATGCCCCATGGGTCAGCTGTGAATAAGGCATCATTAACGTGATAAAGGAATTACAAAGCTCTTCCTGGAGGTGACACCCACATTCATAATAAAAAATGATATCTGATCTGCTATTTAAAGGACTCCTGTTAAGGATACATTTCTGGACTAAAAATTAAATTACATCTAATATTTTAGTAAGCTACATTCTCTCCAAAGGCTGTTTCCAGTAGAAAGCATTTGATTTGCTAAAGCCATGTAACACTGTTATTTTCTGATAGCTAAAATTAAGACTTTGAGGGAAGTTAGTGGAAGCAAACAGAAGAGAAAAAGGTGAAGAAATTTCAGGTACCCTGTGGGAAATTGTTCCATTGGTTACAATCATAATCACATTTTTTTCTTTCATTTTTTCCTTTTCTTTTAAAATCAACTGGATTCAGAATCAGTAATTCTTAAATATTATTGCTTTGAACTAACATCCATTTGTCTCTTCTTGTCAAAATGGAGATCCTGTTTATGGAAATACTTACTTTGGAATTTTCAGCTGGAGCATTAGAAAAACTAAACAGGTATTTTAAAACTGGGTTTGATATCTTTAATTTCCACACAAGTTTTAGAAATTGTTCACTACTGAGGGATGGATGGAGGTTTGTAACACTGTATAGGAGGCAGTGGTGACCAAAACCATCCTGAAGAAAAAGAAATGCAAGAAGGGAAAATGACTATCTGAGGAGGAGCCACAAATAGCTGAGAAAAGAAGAGAAGCGAAAGTCAAAGGAGAAAGGGGAAAACATACCCAACATAAAGCAGAGTTCCAGAGAATAGCAAGGAGACATAAGAAACCTTACTAAGTGAGCAATGCAAAGAAAAAGAGGAAAACAATAGAATAGGAACAACTAGAGTTCTCTTTGAGAATACTGCAGATATCAAGGAAACATTTCATGCAAAGAAGGGCACAATAAAGGACAGAAATAGTAGGGACCTAACACTAGCAGAAGAGATTAAGAAGAGGTGGCAAGAAAACAGAAGAACTAAAGAAAAATGGGCTTAATGACTCATATAACCACAACGGTATGATCACTCACCTAGAGCCAGTCATCCTGGAGTATGATGTCAAGTGGGTCTTAGGAAACATTACTATGAACATTAGTAAATGTTCATTCAGTTCAGTTCAGTTCAGTCGCTCAGTCGTGTCTGACTCTTTGCGACCCCATGAATCACAGCATGCCAGGCCTCCCTGTCCATCACCAACTCCCGGAGTTCACTCAGACTCACGTCCATCGAGTCAGTGATGCCATCCAGCCATCTCATCCTCGGTCGTCCCCTTCTTCTCCTGCCCCCAATCCCTCCCACCATCAGAGTCTTTTCCAATGAGTCAACTCTTTGCATGAGGTGGCCAAAGTACTAGAGTTTCAGCTTTAGCATCATTCCTTCCAAAGAAATCCCAGGGCTGATCTCCTTTAGGATGGACTGGTTGGATCTCCTTGCAGTCCAAGGGACTCTCAAGAGTCTTCTCCAACATCACAGTTCAAACGCATCAATTCTTTGGCGCTCAGCCTTCTTCGCAGTCCAACTCTCGTTAGCTAATTATTATTAGCTAATGGAGGTGACAGAATTCCAGCTGAGCTATTTAAAATCGTAAAAGTTGGAAAAATAGGAAAAGGAGTACTGCTGCTGCTAAGTCGCTTCAGTAGTGTCCAACTCTGTGCGACACCATAGATGGCAGCACACCAGGCTCCCCTGTCCCTGGGATTCTCCAGGCAAGAGTACTGGAGTGGGTTGCCATTTTCTTCTCCAATGCATGAAAGTGAAAAGTGAAAGTGAAGTCGCTCAGCCGTGTCTGACTCTTAGCGACCCCATGGACTGCAGCCTACCAGGCTCCACTGCCCATGGGATTTTCCAGGCAAGAGTACTGGAGTGGGATGCCATTGCCTTCTCCAAAAAGGAGTACATCAAGGCTGTATTTTGTCACCCTGCTTGTTTAACTTATATGCAGAATCCATCATGAGAAACACTGGGCTGGATGAAGCACAAGCTGGAATCAAGATTGCCAGGAGAAATATCAATAACCTCAGATATGCAGATGACACCACCCTTATGGCAGAAAGTGAAGAAAACTAAAGAGCCTCTTGATGAAAGTGAAAGAGGAGAGTGAAAAAGTTGGCTTGAAGCTCAACATTCAGAAAACTAAGATCATGGCATCTGGTCCCATCATTTCATGGCAAATAGATGTGGAAACAGTGTCAGACTTTATTTATGGGACTCCAAAATCACTGTGGAAGGTGATTGCAGCCATGAGATTGAAAGACGCTTGCTCCTTGGAAGGAAAGTTATTACCGACCTAGACAGCATATTAAAAAGCAGAGACATTACTTTGCCAACAAATGTCCATCTAGTCAAGGCTATGGTTTTTCCAGTGGTCACGTATGGATGTCAGAGTTGGACTATAAAGAAAGCTGAGTTCCGAAGAATTGATGCTTTTGAACTGTGGTGTTGGAGAAGACTCTTAAGAGCTGCTTGGACTGCAAGGAGCTCCAACCAATCCATTCTGAAGGAGATCAGTCCTGGGTGTTCACTGGAAGGACTGATGTTGAAGCTGAAACTCCAATACTTTGGCCATCTGATGTGAAGAGGTGACTCATTTGAAAAGGCCCTGATGCTTGGAAAGATTGAGGGCAGGAGGAGAAGGGGACGACAGAGGATGAGATGGCTGGATGGCATCACCAACTCAATGGACATCGGTCTGGGTAGACTCCAGCAGTTGGTGATGGACAGGGAGGCCTGACATGATGCAGTTCATGGGGTCATAAAGAATCGGATACGACTGAGCGACTGAGCTGAACTGAACTGATGGCTACTAATGAAATGTGTGCTTAAGTGTTCTTGTGCTTTAATTTTTTAAATTATAATACAGTTAATATAAATAGATATAACACACTCTGAAATCCTCAATAATTTTTAAAGAATGTGAAGGGTTCCTGAAACCAAAAAAGAACTTGGCTGTTTTCCTTTGTCATATTTATCCGTTTTAAATAAATAGTGTGCATAGCCCTTTACCATCAGATGTTCTTCTAAACTCATTTACTGATGCCTTTTCCTTAGACTGTTAGCACCATGAGAGCAACGATATTCCCATCCTATTTACTGTTATATTTTGTAGTTTCACTTAGGGGCTAGTATATAATAATTGTTCAATAAATGTTTGTTAAATTAATTAATAGGTGAATGAATAAGGGACAAGAAAAAAATTAAAGATAAAAAGAACTCCAAAGGTGTATGATAATCTTAAATGTTGTTTATCGTCAAATAGAAATTTAAATTATTGAAAAGATTTAAATTATTAATTAAGATTTAAATGATAATAAACTGTGCTGGTAAGAATATAATGAGGCTAGGTTCTCATTTCCTGCTGATAGGAGTATCTATTGTTTACTGTTTTTTGAAAGTAATGTGATCCTTAAAAACACATCTATCCTTTTTACAGTCTGTTTAATAAATGGTGCTGGGAAAACTGGAAAGATATCTGGAAAAGAATGAAACTAGAACACTTCCTAGCACCATACAAAAAAATAAACCCCAAATGGATTTAAGACTTAAATGTAAAGCCAGAAACTATAAAGCTCTTAGAGGAAAACACAGGCAGTACACTCTTTGACATCAAGTCACAGCAAGATCCTCTTTTACCCACCTCCTAGAGCAATGGAAATAAAAACAAAAATAATGGAATGGAAATAAAAACAAAAATAACTGGGAACTAATTAAACTTAAAAGCTTTTGCACAGCAAAGGAAACAATAAACTAGATTAAAAGACAACCCTCAGAATGGGAGAAAATAATTGCAAATGAAACAACTGACAAAGGATTAATCTCTAAAACATATAAGCAGTTCATACAGCTCAATATAAGAAAAACAAACAGTCTGATGAAAAAATGGGCAGAAGGGCTAAACAGACATTTCTCCAAAGAAGATATACAGGTGGCCAATACACACATGAAAACATGAAATCAAAACTAGAGTAAGATATCACCTCACACCAGTCAGAATGGCCATCATAAAAAAATCCACAAACAATAAATGCTGGGGAGGATGTGGAGAAAAGGAAACTCTCTTGCACTGTTTGTGGGAATGTAAATTGATACAGCCACTATGGAGAACAGTATGGAGATTCCTTAAAAAACTAATCAAACTATCCCATGACCCAGCCATCCCTGAGAAAACTGAAAAAGATGCAAATATCTCAAAGTTCATAGCAGCGCTATTTACTATAGCTGGGACATGGAAGCAACCTAGATGTCCATTGACAGATGAATGGATAAAGAAGTTGTACATACCTAGAGGAAAAGGACAGATTCTTTGAAATGTTCAACCTCCTAAGACTGAACCAGGAAGAAACAGAAATTATGAACAAGGCAATTACAAACATTGAAATCTAAACTGTGATCAAAAATCTCCAAAAATACAAAAGCCCAGGGCCAGATGGCTTCACAGGAGAATTCTATCAGACATTTAGAGAAGAGCTAATGCCTATTTTCTGAAACTCTTCCAAAAAACTGCAGAGGAAGGAACACTTCAAATTCACTCTATGAGGCCACAATCACTCTGATAACAAAACTAGGCAAAGACAACACAAAGAAGAAAATTACAGGCCAATATCATTGAGGAAAATAGATGCAAAAATCCTCAACACAATTCTAGCGAAAAGAATTCAACAACACATTAAAAAGCTCCTACATCGTGATCAAGCTGGGTTTATTCCAGAGATGCAAGGATTCTTCAATACATGCAATCAATCAATGTAATACACCATATTAACAAACTGAGAGAGAAAAACCATACGATCATTGCAATAGATGCAGAAAAAGCCTTCAAAAAATTCAGTACCCATTTATGATAAAAGTGCTTCAAAAAATGGGTACAGAAGAAAACTACCTCAACAGAGTAAAGGTCATATATGATAAGCCCACAGCAAACATTATTTTCAATGGCAAAAACTAAAAGCATTCCCTCTAAGATCAGGTACAAGACAAGGGTGTCCACTCTCACCACTATTATTCAACATAGTTTTGGAAGTCCTAGCTATGGCGATTAAGGAAGAAAAAGAAATAAAAGGAATCCAGAGCAGGAAAAGAAGTAAAACTCTCACTGTTTGCAGATGACATGATACTATACAAAGAAAATCCAAAAGAAACTATCAGAAAATTACTAGAGGTAATCAGTGAATTCAGCAAAGTTGCAGAATACAAGGTTAATACACAGAAATAGTTGCATTCCTACATACTAAGAATGAAAAATCAGAAAGAGAAATTAAGAAATAAATCCCATTCACCACTGCAACAAAAAGAATAAAATATCTAGGAATAAACCCACCTAAGGTGACAAAGAACTATAGATGGAAAATTATAAGACAATGATGAAAGAAATCAAAGACAACATAAACAGACGGAGAGATATTCCATGTTCCTGGGTAGGAAGAACCAATGTGAAAATGACTATACTACCAAATGCAATCTATAGATTCAATGTGATCCCTATCAAATTACCAATGGCATTTTTCACAGAACTAGAACAAAAAATTTCACAATTCATATGGAAATACAAAACACCAAGTAGACTGAATATAATACAAAAGACTGAATAGCCAAAGCAGTCTTGAGAAAGAAGAGTGGAGCTGGAGGAATCAACCTTCCTGACTTCAGATTATACTACAAAGCTACAGTCATCAAGACGGTATGGTACTGGCACAAAAACAAAAACAGAAATATAGACCAATGGAACAAGATAGAGAACCCAGAGAAAAACTCATGTACCTACAGGTACCTTATTTTTTTATAAAGGAGGCAAGAATATACAATGGGCAAAGATAGCCTCTTCAATAATTAGTGCTGGGAAAACTGGACAGCTACTGTGCAAAAGAATGAAATTAGAATACTTTCTAACGCCATAAACAAAGATAAACTCAAAATGGATTAAAGACCTAAATGTAAGACCAGAAACTATTAAACTCTTAGAGGAAAACATAGGCAGAACACTCAATGACATAAATCAAAGCAAGATCCTCTATGACCAATCTCCCAGAGTAAAGGAAATGAAAAAAATAAACAAACAAATGGACCTAATTAAACTTAAAATCTTTTGCACAACGAAAGAAATTATAAGGTGAAAAGACAACTGTCAGAATGAGAGAAAATAACAGGAAATGAAACAACTGACAAAGAATTAATCTCCAAAATAAATAAGCAGCTCATACAACTCAGTACCAGAAAAACAAACAACCCAATCAAAAAGTAGGAAAAAGATCTAAACAGCCATTTCTCCAAGAAGACATACAGATGGCTAACAAACACATGAAAACATGCTCAAAAATGCTCATTATTAGAGAAATGCAAATCAAAACTACAATGAGATATCACCTCACACTGGTCAGAAACGCCATCATCACAAAAGTCTATAAGCAATAAATGCCGGAGAGGGTATGGAGAAAAGGGGACCCTCCTGCATTGCTGGTGGGAGTGTAAATTGATACAGCCACTATGGAAGATGGTATGGAGATTCCTTAAAAAATATAAAACTACCATATGGCTCAGCAATCCCACTCCTAGGCATATACCCTGAGGAAACCAAAATTGAGAAAGATACATGTACCCCAGTGTTCACTGCAGCACTATTTACAATAGCTAGAACATGGAAGCTGAAGAAGGGCAATGGCACCCCACTCCAGTACTCTTGCCTGGAAAATCCCATGGACAGAGGAGCCTGGTAGGCTCCAGTCCATGGGGTCGCTGAGGGTCAGATAAGACTGAGTAACTTCACTTTCACTTTTCACTTTCATGCACTGGAGAAGGAAATGGCAACTCACTCCAGTGTTCTTGCCTGGAGAATCCCAGGGACGGGGGAGTGTAGTGGCCTGCCGTCTCTGGGGTCGCAAAGAGTCGGACATGACTGAAGCGACTTAGCAGCAGCAACAGCAGAACATGGAAGCAATCTAGGTGTCCCTCAACAGATGAATGGATAAAGAAGCTGTGGTACATATATGCAATGGAATATTTCTCAGGCATAAAAAGGAATGCATTTGAGTCAGTTCTAATGAAGTGATGAACCTAGACCCTATTATACAAAGTGAAGTATAAAAATCATATACTGATACATAGATATGGAATCTAGAAAGATGCTTCTGATGAATCCATTTTCAGGGCAGCAATGGAGACAGACATAGAGAACAGACCTATGGACATGAGAGGAGGAGAGGAGGGAGAGGGTGAGATGTATGGAGAGAGTAACATGGAAACTTACAATACCATATGTAAAATAGATAGCAAATGGGAATTTGCTGTATGACTCAGGGAACTCAAAGAGGGGCTCTGGGACAATCTAGAAGGATGCGATGGGGAAGGAGGTTCAGGTGGGAGGAGATATGGGTATACCTGTGACTGATTCTTATTGATGTTTTGACAGAAAACAATAAAAGTCTGTAAAGCAATTATCTTACAATTTTAAAAAAGTGGCAAAAAAGTAAATTTTAAAAGTTGTACATATATACAATGGAATTATTAGTCATAAAAGGAATGCATTTGAGTCAGTTCTAGTGAGATGGATGAACCTAGAGCCTGTTATACAGAGGGAAGGAAGTCAGAAAGAGGCAAACAAATATTATATATTAACACATGTATAAGGAATCTAGAAAAATTGATGAGCCTATTTGCAGGGAAGGAATGGTGACTCAGAGACAGAGCATGGACTTTTGGATACAGTGGGGAAGGAGAGAGTGAGACAAATGGAAAGTAGCATCAACATATACACACGACCACGTGTAAAAATAAGTCACTAGTTAAGAAGGTGCTATCCAGCACAGGAGCCCAGCCTGGTGCTCTGTGAGGGCCTGGAAGGGTAGGATGGGGGAGGACAGGGAGGCTCCAGGGGGAGGTGATATATGTTTAATTATGGCTGACTTGTGTTGCTGTACAGCAGAAACCAATACAATACTGTAAATCAACTTCCCTCCAATTAAAAATAAATGTAAAAAAAATGCACCTACCCTTTGTAAAGCAATAATTACATTTTTGGTGATATTGTTAAAGGAAATAACTTAAAATACAAAATGTACTATTTACAGTAGTAAAAAATTGTAAGAAACTAAATGTTCAAAAATGCTTGGTTACATCAATTATACCCATATGATGAAGTATTTTGCAGCCACTGAAAACAATACTTGTAAATCATATTTAATAGTATGGAGACAGCATTATATTTATAATTTTAATGGAAAAAGCATCATTAAAATGTAAAAACACTGATCTCAACTATTAAAAACATGTATTAAAAAATACTGGCACAAAACACATCAAAATTATAATAATGGTTATCGCTAGGTGGTAGGATTATGGGTTACTTTTATTTTCTTTATATTTAACAAGTTTTTTCTTGCAGTAAGCCTTATTATTATAGTAATAAGAAAGTTATTTTAGATTACAGTATAAATGCTAACAACTTAATAGATAAAATGTTTAATATGTATTTCTATTATTAAACCATCATAGGGAAAAATGGAAGAGGCAAAATAGTATACAAATCAGAAAAAAGGATCATGGGCCAATCTGTTTGTCTGACCTCTGGGCTGGGTGATTTACCAGCAGGGCATTTAAACTCCAAATCTCAATATCTTTACCTATAAAATGAAGTAATAATAGTACCAAACTCAGAGAGTGGCTGCCAGGATTCAATTTGATATTAATTAATATTCATATGTCTTAGTCCAGTATTTGGCACCTGGTAATGCTTATCTAAACAGTAGTCATCATTATTGTTATTATAGTATACAATTGCTTTTTCTTCATCTAGATATATTTCAGAAAAGAAATCTAAGATCTTTTGGCTCAAAGGTTGCTCAACCAATCAATATATACCTACAAGGTCACAGAGGGCTGTTTTTCATAGCTCGAGAATTCCCATGTACCTTGAGAAAATAAATCAAAGATAAAAGGAAAAACTCAGAATACAAGTCTATGTGGAAACTGGTAAAAGCTGATAAACAAACACCAATGGGGTGTCATCAGCCTTTAAACTTTAAGTCTTAGAGGTGGCTATAAAAGGTAGGCTCAGTGAGAGAATGCTCTGGCAGTCAGAGACCCCAGCTCCACGTGGGGCAGTTGGCAACTAGGAGAGAGTTCTCTCACTGCCCTGCCTAGGACACAGTGACAATTCTTTCTTTGTGTTCTGCATGAGCTCCTGTCTTCTCTGGGGCCAAATGCTGGGAGGCCCAAGTCAGCAACTTGGGTGCCAGCTTTGACACCTTTCCCTCCCTCTTCCATAATATTCAATTTACCTCTAAACCCTGCTATTTGACTCCCTAAACATCTCTCTCTAATCTGTTCCCTTCTTTCTGTCTTCATTGTCACTACCCTAAAATCACGGTCTCCTCTACTGTTTGCTTTCTATCTAGCCCCTCTTCAAGCTACTCTTGCTACTGCAACAAGGGTCTTTGAAGAAATCAGCCCCATCATATTTCTTCTGGGGTAAAAGTCTGTCAGTGGTTTTTCACTGCTACTGCTCTTTGGATAAAGAGCACCAGTTTACCTTGGTACCCTCCCTAACTCTAGTATCCAAACACCTTAATTACTGAATTATGTTCAGATCCTTGAAAGCAACTAGCTCTCAGTTCTACATTTGTCTTCCTGAAACACTGTCCAGACTCAAACTCTATCTTCTTTTGTCTCTTTACTTGTATGCTATAGACTGAATGTTTGTGTCTACCACCTCTTGTCCCCCACCCCTACAAATTCATCTGAAAGCCTCAATATCCAATGTGACTGTATATGAAGATAGGACTTTTAGAAGGTAATTAAGGTTAAATGAAGTCATAAGAATGGGACTCTTATCTGATAAGATTAGTATTTTTATGAGACACCAGAGGGCTCCCCTGCTCCCCTTTCTCTTTCTCTATCCACCTCTACCTCCATGTGGGGACACAACAAAAAGCTGCCATCTACCAACCAGGAAGAAAGCCCTTGTTTGACACTAAATTGGCTGGCACTTTGATCTTGGGCTTCCCAGCAGTCAGAAGTATGAGAAACAAATTCCTGTTCCCTAAGCAACTCAGTCTATGGTATTCTGTTATGACAGCTGGAGCTGACTGATACAGCACACCCTGAATACCACCACTTCCCTAAGTGACTCATCTGGAAATGGTACCCAGTTATGCTCTCAGAGCACCACGTGTTACCATGATTCTCTCATACAGTATTACCACATCATGTTTCACACGTGGATTCCCCACTGGACCAGACACCATGAAGCCAAAGAACCCAACACTGTGCAGACTCAGAATCTTGCACGTCTGATGCAGTCATGTCTCTGTGGATATTTTATTATATTGATTTGACTGTTTAAAAGGGTAGGCTATTTTCACTCCTCTCTTTCCTAGCCACGATATATTTGTATAGAAAATTTTGAAAATATACTGAAGGAATGACCAAAATAATAACAACTTTAAGGGAAGTAAGCTGATTTACAAGATTTACAAGCCTTTTATACAATTCATAAATATTTATGAGACTAAAACCAAATAAAGGAATTGTAAAAGGATTTCTAAGTCCTTTCTGAGTCCTTCATAAATCCTCTCTAAGTCACTGCCACTGAGCACATGTGTAACCTTAAAAAACTTAACTTCCTTGCCACCCATTCCTCAGTTGTACGTTGAGGAGAATAAAAAGAACCTTTTAGAACTGTAGAGAACACTGAACAACAACAACAACAAAAACACACAGATAAAAGTTCTTAGACTAACCTTCAATACTGACTAAATACTTGATAAATGTTACCTCTTTTTAACTTTTAAATTAGTAAAACAGGTTCAAGAAGAGTCAAACTCTTGGTTCTATTGCTCAACGGGCCCCAGATTAAGGGCTGGGACTAGACTGTTTTATGCATTGTTAAGAATTATTGATTTCCATGGGCTCTCCTTCTGAAGTTGCCATCTCTGACCCATAATATTTTATTTTATTTATACCCCACTGTGTTCCAGAAAGGACTTCCAGGAGCTTACAGACGAACATAAAATACAAGCAATGTGAGTTAAAGGCAGAATAAAGAGGAGAGACAAACAAGAATGAGAACTGAGCATGTTAAGGCTTGAGATGAGATACTAAATCAAAAGAAGCCAGAATAAAAACGCTATTTTAATTTCTCTTTCATTCTCTCACTCCTTTCTTCTTTCTTCCTCAAGATGATTTAAATGCTATTTTAACTTTTTTAAAAACCCAGATTATTATCACAGAAAATAATTCTATACTTGCATATCAAAACTGATTTTCCATGTTTTTGTGTGTGAAGCTATATTTCAATATGCAAATAAACAGACTACATATTAACCAAGGGAGATGAAAGAGCTTAGTAGTGACTAAGCCCCTATGACCTGCTGGATATCAGTCCAAGCTTTCACTCAAGTTGTTGTTTGATACCACAACCCTATGGAGTAAACATCCATTTTATAGATTAGCCACAGAGAAGTGCAGTGATTTGCTCAACTGCACAGTAAGAACTCAAGCCTATGTCTGATTCAGATGCTTGAACTTCTACCATCACATCAGGGGCAGAACTTCAAGAGATGAGACATACCTTTGCCCACAGACATAATAGTTCTAAAAGGTCCTTGTGAACACTCAGCTTTTTGGTTTCATTTTCCTACTGGAATTTTTTTTTTTGGTAAGGGATGTATGTCATTACTTGGTTTTGTGTACATAATCTGCCATCCTGGTAGCAGTAGGGAAATTTAGGGGTGATTAGAAAAAAAAGTCTTAGCAGCTATGCAGGGCAATAGGAGTCACTCAGAAGGTTCCAGGTCATCTCACCCAAGTGTAAAACCAGCAAAAAACTATGTGTCAGAGAAGCAAATGGATGTTAAGATTCTGGAGTAAGTATGGCAGAAATAAAAGCTTATGGCCGAATCAGAGAAGATCTTTGGAAATGTCCTTGGAGCCAAGGGGGAAATGAAGAGGCTAAAGCCTTTACAATCATTTCATTCACACCTGAATGCTAGGAAATGACTGAAACTTGAAGTACACACACTTCTTCCTCCCATAGGCAACTGAGACTCAAAAAGCACACAGGTAAAATTTAAAATTGAGATACCTCTTTTGAAATGACAAGTCATTTCTTGTCATCCTATCACTCTGTCAGTAAATTGCCATTAATTATTACACAGGAACTGTGTGATTTAGCTTGTGATATATCAGGTCTAACAATATTAACTATGATTAGTTTAGCTCTTTGAATAGTCTGTGAATGGTGTGATTAGATCTTTCCTTTTCTTTTTTTCTTTTCTGACCATGTCGCACAGCTTGTGGGACCCTAGTTCCCTAATAAGGGATCAAACCCATGTGCCCTGCAAGGGAAGCATGGAGTCCTGAACAATGTACTGCCAAGGAATTCCCTTTTCATGACTGTAACTTTTCATAACTGCACATGATTGTCTTAAGTGTACTGTTCCTCTTCTGCTCCATTATTCTGAAAATTTTTAAAGCGTTCTTTAAGTTTAAAGTAGAAAAAAAATCGAACATCCACCACATTTTTTTAAACTACAGATCTCTGGGGTTTAAGGTAAGGCAGGAGTCGACAAATTACAGCCGAATCCAGTTGGCTGCCTGCTTTTGCAAATGAAAATGTGCTGGGCCACAGCCTTGGTCCCGTTTGTCCGTGTACTGTCTGTGGCTGCTCTTGGGCTGCACTGGCGCTGCTGAGTGACTGTGACAGGGTCCACCTGGTCCACAAAACCCAAAGTATTTACTATCTGGTCATTTGCAGAGAAAGTTAGACAAATCCTAGCAGTAGGGAGGAAGCGATTTTACTTCTTACATTCACATGTCAAAAGCAAAACAAAACTAACAGTATGTCATGAGGGTGGTATCTTCTTTCCTGTGTGATGAGGTGATATTTTCTTTACTGTGTTCTGTGAATTTTCTCTAAAAACACATTTTTAATTCAAAAATATTTTAAAAGATCTGACTCCAGTGGTATTTCACCTTCAAGCCTTCTGCTGGGCCTGCTTCCTCTCTCTTCCACGTAAGTGTTCGATTTTTCTATATTAGTAGTGAGAGAGTCAGTTACTAGGTAGGTTGATAAGAAGTCCAGGGTCCCCAAGGAGGAGAAAGGGTCCAGAGCCCTTGAGAAGGAGAAAGGGGTCTGGGGCTCTCAAGGAGAAAAGGAAAAACATTTTTTTTTCTATATTGCTTTGTCTTAGTCAACATAACAATGTGTCTTGCAGGAGGATATGTTTCTCCTTAAGAAGAACACTCTGACTAATCTTGATATCTTAAGACAAATATTGTGGGAGTGGCTCTGGTAAGACCTTTCTATTGTTAGTTCTAATCTTGTTAATTTAAGATGTATGTTATGGGAATAGGTCTGGTAAAAGTATATAAGGCCTTGATAAGACTAGCAGGTGGGGGCACTCTCCTTCCCCCTTCTGATGTCTGTGTCAGAAGCTTTCTCTGTCCCTTTTCTTACTTTAATAAAACTCTGCTACACAAAAGCTCTTGAGTGATCAAGCCTGGTCCCTGGTCCCAAAGCTAAATCTTCGGAGATCACAAATCTAACACCATTCACCATAAGCTATCAGTAGTTACCATACTGCACAGCAATTCTTTTTTTCTTCTTTTCTCTGAAACAAGCCCATGAACTTCATAATGACCAAGAGATCCACCTAAGTCTTTTTTTAGGGCCTCACTCAGAAAACAATGACATTATAGAATGATGAGAGAAAATACTTCCTTACCTTTACAGCTTACAGAGTACAGTAGTCCCTCCTTAACTGTGGTTTCACTTTCTGTGGTTTCAGTTCTGCAGTCAACTGAGCTCTGAAAACATTAAATGGAAAATTCCAGAAATAAGCAATTCAAACGTTTTAAATTGTGTGCTCTTCTAAGTAGCATTATAAAATCTTACGCCATCCCACTCAGGACATGAATCTTCCCTTTGTCCAGCTTATCCTGCTCATTGATCACTTTGTTAGCTGGTATGATTATCAGATCCACTGTGGAGACATAGCAGTGCTTGTATTCAAGTTGCCCTTATCTTAGGTAATAATGGTTCCAAAGCGCAAGAGTAGTGATGCTGGAGATTCAGATGTTTCAAAGAGAAGCCACAAAGCACTTTCTTCAAGTGAAAGGTGAAAGTTCTTGACTTAAGGAAAGGAAAAAAAAAATCATATGCTGAGGTTGCTAAGAGCTACAGTAAGGATTAATCCTCTACTCATGAAACTGTCAAGAAGGGAGAAGACATTCCTACTAGTTTTGCTTTCACATCTCAGACTGCAAAAGTCACGGCCACAGCAGGTGATAAGTGTTCAGTGAAGATGAAAAAGGCATTAAATTTGTCCAAAAAGATACTGTGAGAGCCTACTTTGTGTAATTTTTATTACAATATACAGCATACAGTTCTATTTTATTATTGGTTATTGTTGTTAATCTCTTACTGTGCATAATTTAAGTTCAACTTTATCATAGGTATGTATGTATAAGAAAAAACATGTAAGACTCGGTACTATCTGAGGTTTCAGATATCCACAGGGGGTCTTGGATCCCTTGGAGGAAGGGGGACATATTTTCATAATGGTTATCTGTCTTCCTACATTTTCTCAGATATTACCTGTCAGAGAAGGATTCCCTGAATACCCTATATTATTAAAAAAATCAACACACTATACACTAACCCCTTTACTCAACTTCATTATTTTTATAGTACATATAACTACTTGATATAGCACATGTTTATTAGTTTACAGCCTCTCTTCTAGAATGTAAGCTCCCCATGGGTAAATTTTAAGTCTCTGTGGTTAACCACTTTACTTTCAGTGCCTAGAATATAAGATTGGTAGAGCTATATTTGTTATCATTTTATAGATACTAAGGAAATCAATATGGAAGATGTTGAGTTTTGGTTTTGCTTATAAGCGGAAGAAGTTATATTTGATTTTTATATATATACATGTACAGTCTTCTTTCTTTCCCTATAAAAATAGTGGCTTACACATTTGAAATTTCCTACATAAATGTCATTTTTGAAAACAAAATTTGCAAACTATGGCCTCTTTTCTGAAAGATCATCTTTTTTTTGTATTTGGTTAATATTTATTTATTATGGTTTTTAGGCAAGTTTTTCCAGTTTTATTGAGATAATTGACAAATAAAATTATGATACTGAAAATGTAAAATGGGATGATTTGTATATGTGTACATTGTGAAAGGATTCCCTCACCGAGTTATCACATCTGTTACTTCACATATTTATTTATTTTGAAGAAGTATAATTTGATTGTCTGTAGTAACACTGAAGATAACTGTTGGATCAAGAAATAATAAATAGGGACAACAAAATATAAGAAATAGGGAAAGGGGAGAAGATAGAAGAAATACACTGATGTTCTTTGAAGACCACATGTGTCAAGAGAAGCATCTGGCTAAAAGAACAGTAAACAAAACCAACTATATTTCAACAGTAAGGCCAGTGGTTATAGTACTAGCAATATTGTTATTTCACAGAGTTTAAATAGCTATCTGAATGTAAGATGTACCTCTATTTTATGGAGCACTAAGAGAGAAAAATATTTCCAATTAAGCTATGATATGCCATTGATTGGGGCTTCCTGGTAGCTCAGATGGTAAAGAATTCACCTATAATGCAGGAGACCCAGGTTGAAGCCCTGGGTGGGGAAGATCCCCTAGGCAAGGGAATGGTAACCCATTTCAGTATTCTTGCCTGGAGAATTCCATGGACAGAGGAGCCTGGTAGTCTACAGTCTGTGGGGATGCAAAGAGTCGCATGTGACTGAGCAACTAACACACATGCACACACCCTTGATTAGTATGCGCATCCTAATTTCAGAGTTGCTAAAATTGGAAAACTGTGCTAGAATTGGTATAATGAAATTAACCACCTCCTCCTCCGGCCCCTGGCCCACCGCCAGCAGCTACCATCTCTCAGTTGCCTACTGGCTTTCACAACTGTCCCGGGAGGTTCAATCCTAGTAACAATGTCTGTTTTATAGAAGAAGAAACCGAGTCTTGCAGTACCTAAGTTATTTTCTCAAGATCACAGCACTCATCTAGGATACGGAGTCCATGACCACTGTGTCCATGTGATAGAAATCTATCTAGATAGGGGCTTTCCATTAATTTTTTAAAAATTTATTTACAGGTAAGTTATCTTCATAAGACCTGTTTTAAAAACATTATCATAAAATTTTTATCATGCCAAAAATTAATAATTATCCATTTATATAATTTGATATTCAATCAAATGCCAAGTCCTTGATTTAAAACATTCTTTAAAATAACAATTTGCGATACAATTCACATATTATAAAACTCATCCTTTGAAGTGTACGATCCAATGCTTCTTTTTAAAGTATATTCATAAAACTGTACAACCATCACTACTATGTAATTTCAGTACCTTTTAATCATCCCTAACAGGCACATGCCACTCCTATTAGCAGTCACTTTCCATTTACCCACAAACTCCCCAGTCCTAGGCATATATTAACATATGTTTTTCATTTTTAAGGATATCCTTATTCTGGACATTTCATATAAGTGACATCATATAATGTCTGGCCTTTAAAAAAGTGTACGTTCATTCATCTTTGGCTGTGCTGGGTCTCCGTCGTTGCGCAGGTTTTTCTCTGTTGTGGCGACACAGGCGTTACTCTAGTTGCAGTGCACGGGCTTCTCACTGGGGTGACTTCCTGTGTTTCAGAGCACAAGCCCAATAGCTCTGGTGCACAGACTTAGTTGCTACAGGGCATATGGGATCTTCCTGGTTCAGGGATTAAACATGTGTCTCTTGCATTGGTAGGCAGATTCTTTACCAATGAGTCATCCGGGAAGCCCCCATATCCGGCTTTTTGTATCTGTTTTCTTTCACTTCGTGTGTTTTCAGGGTTCATTCACAGGTTAGCAGGTATCAGTACTTCATTCCTTTCTGTGGTTGAATATTATTCCACTGTATGGATATACTACATTTGATTTATCCATTCATCAGTTGATAGACATCTGAGTGGTTTCTACTTTGGGGCTATTATGAATAATGCTGAATAATGAACATATGTTATGAATGTTGGCGTGAGTTTTACATGGCTATATGTTCTCAATTCTTCTGGGCTAATGCATAGGCATGGAATTGCTGGGTCATATAGTAACACTATGTTTAACTTTTTGAGGAAATGTCAGACTGTTTTTATATAATGTATTATCGTACATTCTCAGCTGCAGTGTATAAGGGCTCCGATTTTTCCACATCTTCACCAAGACTTGCTCCTGTTTTCTTTTTTATTATAGCCATCCTAGTGGGTATGGAGCAGTCCCAGTGTGGCTCCATTAACTTTTTTAAAGTATCAGTTTCTAAGTATCATTTCAACAGTATATATCAATTATGTACATATATTAATATACACATATATAAATAAATAACTGATCATTATGATCACAATCTCTGAAAATTTGGCAAACAGTCCTTGAAGCTATTTATGTATTCATTCACTTCTATTAAATTCCCAGGGCTCAATTTGTTGTACTTTAACAATACTCTTGTGGAGTAAGTTGGTAGGGAAATCATCTCCAAGAGCTATAAGCTGAGAAAGGCTGTCAGCCAAAAATAAATCATCCTTTTCACAGTCCAGTGCTTTATTACCAGGTCACTCTGCCCATGGATAAGGAATGGGAAAAATGAGTGACATGGAAAAGCCTCACAGATTGTACACTCCATTAGAATATCTAAATTTAAAGCAGAACCTGCACCTACAATATGTCTTTTTATGATTTGTCCCATTCGCTTTTAAAGCCAGGAAAGTGACAATAAAAAGACTTTGTATCATGTAAAATGACATGTTTTATTTTTCACATTCGTTCCCCAAAGAGGTAGCATTACAAAGAAATAGCATCTCTCTGAAAGCCAAAGTACTTCCATCACTTATGAACTCTTCCTGGCGGTGGCAGAAAAGCAAATATTTAAGTTCTGAAAAATCAAGACACAGTTAACTTTTAACACAGTCTTGATATAAATTGTATATGTACATGTGTCTATAGATCTGCTTTATATTAGACATCTCAGCCTTAAGAAATCACTGTGTGACTGTCAATCAGTATAAGACTGTAATGTTTACATGAGTTATTTTCCATGAAACAATGGACTGAGGCAAAAGAGAACAAAATATCACCTCCCCAAAACCCAAACTGATTGAACCAAGCACCCATACTTCAGTCTTTCAAATATCTCTCTGATACCTACTCTAAGAAGAAAGAAAGACAATAAAAGATCTCTTAGAGATTTTTGCACTGAAAGAATGGAGTCTTAAACAGTGGACCACTAGGGAAGTCCCTTAAAGATCTTTTAAGTTTTTAAATTGCAACCTTTAAATATGCATTTTATCAAGAAGATATTCTACATATTTAATTTTTTATCCAAATCAATCTGTTGTTATTTTTATATACTGGTTGAATATCTACATAAGAGTACCTACCATAGGTAAGGCACCAGGCAATGCTATCCTTATTTGTCTAGCTAGTATCAGTAGTGAGAATTTCCTAGCTTTTCAGAGACCTGACCAGATAATTGCATCACTCAATCCCTCACTAACTTCAAATCTTTTTTGAGAGGCCACGTTGTAGTTGAGGAATACCTTATTTAAAACTGAAAACCTCCCTCCCGTACTTCCAGCTCCAACTATTCTCCTCTATTTTTCTTCAAAATATTGATTACCTTCTCATCTTATTTAGTCATTTACTTACTATTTGCTTTTCCCTATTATAATGTTTTCTCCACTTTCTTCAATCTCAGTTTGAATTTCACAATAAAGAGTTCATGATCTGAGCCACAGTCAGCTCCTGGTCTCGTTTCTGTTGACTGTATAGAGCTTCTCCATCTTTGGCTGCAAAGAATATAATCAATATATTTTCGGTGTTGGCTATCTGGTAACGTCCATGTGTAGAGTCTTCTCTTGTGTTGTTGGAAGAGGGTGTTTGCTATGACCAGTGTGTTCTCTTGGCAAAGCTCTATTAGCCTTTGCCCTGCTTCATTCTGTACTCCAAGGCCAAATCCAGGTGTTTCTTGACTTCCTAGTTTTGCATTCCAGTCCCCTATAATGAAAAGGACATCTTTTTAGGGCGTTAGTTGTAGAAGATCTTGTAGGTCTTCATAGAACTGTTCAATTTCACCTTCTTCAGTGTTACTGGTTGGGGCATAGATTTGGATTACTGTGATATTGAAAGGTTTGCCTTGGAAATGAACAGAGATCATTCTGTCATTTTGAGATTGCATCCAAGTACTGCATTTCAGTCTCTTCTGTTGACTATGATAGCTACTCCATTTCTTAAGTTACAAACAGATTTAAGGGACTAGATCTGATAGACAGAGTGCCTGAGGAACTATGGACAGAGGTTCGTGACACTGTACAGGAGACAGGAATCGAGACCATTCCCAAGAAAAAGAAATGCAAAAAAGGCAAAATGCCCATCTGAGGAGGCCTTACAAATAGTTGCGAAAAGAAGGGGAGCGAAAAGCAAATGAGAAAAGAAAAGATATGCCCATTTGAATGCGTATTCAATGAGTTCCAAAGAATAGCAACAACGAGAGATAAGAAAGCCTTCCTCAGTGATCAATGCAAAGAAATAGAGGAAAACAACAGAACGGGAAAGACTAGAGATCTCTTCAAGAAAATTAGAGATACCAAGGGAACATTTCATGTAAAGATGGGCTCAATAAAGGACAGAAATGGTAGGGATCTAACACAAGCAGAAGATATTAAGAAGAGGTGGCAGGAATACACAGAAGAACTGTACAAAAAAGATCTTCATGACCCAGATAATCACAATGGTGTGATCACTCACCTAGAGCCAGACATCCTGGAATGTGAAGTCAAGTGGGCCTTAGAAAGCATCACTACGAACAAAGCTAGTGGAGGTGATGGAATTCCAGTTGAGCTGTTTCAAATCCTGAAAGATGATGCTGTGAAAGTGCTGCACTCAATATGCCAGCAAATTTGGAAAACTCAGCAGGGGCCACAGGACTGGAAAAGGTCAGTTTTCATTCCAATCCCAAAGAAAGGCAATGCCAAAGAATACTCAAAATAATACTCAATTACACTCATCTCACAAGCTAGTAAAATGATACTTAAAATTCTCTAAGCCAGGCTTCAGAAATACGGGAACAGTGAACTTCCTGATGTCCAAGCTGGTTTTAGAAAAGGCAGAGGAACCAGAGATCAAGGTGCCAACATCTGTTGTATTATCAAAAAAGCAAGAGAGTTCCAGAAAAACATCTATTTCTGCTTTATTGACTATGCCAAAGCCTTTGACTGTGTGGATCACAAGAAACTGTGGAAAATTCTGAAAGACATGGAAATACCAGACCACCTGACCTGCCTCTTGAGAAACCTATATGCAGGTCAGGAAGCAGCAGTTAGAACTGGACATGGAACAACAGAATGGTTCCAAACAGGAAAAGGAGTACGTCAAGGCTATATATTGTCACTCTGCTTATTTAACTTCTATGCAGAGTACATCATGAGAAATGCTGGGCTGGAAGAAGCACAAGCTGGAATCAAGATTGCTGGGAGAAATATCAATAACCTCAGATATGCAGATGACACCACCCTTATGGCAGAAAGTGAAAAAGAACTAAAGAGCCTCTTGATGAAAGTGAAAGAGGAGAGTGAAAAAGTTGGCTTAAAGCTCAACATTCAAAAAACGAAGATCATGGCATCTGGTCCCATCACCTCATGGGAAATAGATGGGAAACACTGGAAACAGTATCAGACTTTATCTGGGGGGGCTCCAAAATCACTGCAGATGGTGATTGCAGCCAGGAAATTAAAAGACACTTACTCCTTCGAAGCAAAGTTATGACCAACCTAGAGAGCATATTAAAAAGCAGAGACATTACTTTGCCAACAAAGATACGTCTAGTCAAGGCTATGGTTTTTACAGTGGTCATGTATGGATGTGAGAGTTGGACTATAAAGAAAGCTGAGTGCCGAAGAATTGATGCTTTTGAACTGTGGAGTTGGAGAAGACTCTTGAGAGTCCCTTGGACTGCAAGGAGATCCAACCAGTCCATCCTAAAGGAGATCAGTCCTGGGTGTTCATTGGAAGGACTGATGTTGAAGCTGAAACTCCAATACTCTGGCCACCTCATGCGAAGAGCTGACTCATTTGAAAAGACCCTGATGCTGGGAAAGATGGAAGGCGGGAGGAGAAGGGGACGACAGAGGATGAGATACTTGGATGGTACCACCGACTAAATGGACATGGTTTTGGGTGGACTCTAGGAGTTGGCGATGGACAGGGAGGCTTGGCGTGCTGAAATTCATGGGGTTGCAGTCGGACACGACTGAGCAACGGAACTGAACTGATTATAATATTAGTTTCATGAAGGCAGAGATATTGGCCTGTTTTCTCTTTTCCCCCATTACTTTATTTCCAGGGTCTGAATGAATATTTCTTGAATAAACAAATGAATGAAAATGGCCACTATAAAGGTCTTTGTAGTCTTGATTTTCCAGATGCCTCTGGGTTTTTTTTTAAGTTCATATTTATCAGCCTTTTATTGGCTTTGATTTTGACTGAGGATAAATTCCTCATACTCTGCTTCTGTTTTATGCCAGTGATTTATGAGTCTGTCCCAGAGCCACTTCTCATTTCTATGTTCTCCTTGTTGATGGGTCTTAGCGCTTACCTTTTCCTAGTCTCCAGTGTCTACAGGCCACTTCTACAACTGAGAATGTCCCCAACAGAAATTATCACCTGCCCAGAAACCTGCTGTGGAGTTGGAAGCTCCACGTTGGTTAATAACATCACTGATACCCAGTCTCTTAAGCTAGTGATACCTGTGTCCTCAGTTCCTCTCTCGGTTGATCCTACAAGTGTCAGTTTCCGACATCCTGGCACCCAGTTTCTCCACATCCACACTGCTACTATCCTAGCCCAGATCCTTACCCTCCTGCCCTGAGGCAACTGCAATCTTCTCTATACCTGTATGTGGAGAGGGCTAGGAAACTTTAAGGAATTACCACACCTACAGCCACATTTGGAGGAGATAGACTTAGGGCTTTCTGTGGTAATTAACAATGGCTTGAGCAGCATTTGTGGGGTGGAAGCTGCCTCGATACATGATGGATCTATGATCAGACAAAAGCTCAACATAACCATGTGTGTGAGCTGGACATGGGGAGGTAAGGGCAATCATTTCCAAGACAGTTAGTATAAACAAAAAAAGCAGCCCCTGACTTGGGGAACTGACCTGACTCTGACAACTGGATCTGTGTGTGGTTAACAGCTGACCTGGCATTCCCAGCTAGGCCCTGTCATCCTCAGAACCCTCTGAGGCCTACATCTGATGACACCAAACAAACAAAACAAACTTCATAATCTTATCTAAAGCCCAGATGAAAACAAGGTCACCATGTAAACCACAAAATGCCAAAAAGTCCCCTCTCCCAGCTAATATGAATGACTGCTGCTTCTGTAACAATGACAGCCTTAGCCTCATTGTTCTAGTTACAGTCAAGATATGCAATCACAGAATTACTCCCCTCACTTCCGGAGAGCCTCCAGCAAAGCCCTGCTTCCTTGAGCTCTTCCCCAGGTCACTCAACAGCAGCTCAAGTTCCATAAGAAGTCCTTTCTAACACTGTCTTACTGAGCTGCCTCCCAGGTCCCCACGGTGAGCACTCTCCTTTGCTGTAAAGAACGTGAGACCCAGCTGGTCCAACTCAAGGTTTGTACCTGATAGTTGTTGGCTGAAGTTTGGACCCAGGTGTGGGAACTCTGCTCCTTATTTGATTGAATCAAGTAAGCCATGTAGAGAGGCAATCTTAGATGCTCTACAGGCAAAGATGAGTCAAATTCAGACAGTAACTCAAATGCTTGAGGATATCTGAATCACACAGACTTGAGAATCCTAGCCCAGAGTGAATTCATGGTTGAAGGAAAGATATTACTTGCCACTTCAGATTTCATGGATTATTAAAATACCCTCAATTTATGCCTTTAGAGAATATGTTCTGAAGTGGAAAAGAGGATGCAATAGCTGGCTACCTTGGATGCTGGCCTGATAGTCTGTCTTTCTTTATTAATTAAAAAAAAGTTTCCAGAACGCTCAAATGCTTCAAGCATTTTTCTAAGCATTGCAGATACAGCACTAAAACAAACATACAAACTGTCTCCCTGCTCACTTTGATTTATATTACCACTGGGCAAGAAAAACAAACATATACATCTGAAAAAACAAGTAGCAAAGTAAAAACTTGTAGCTTGTTAAACAGAGGATGAGACTGTTGGATGGCATCATAAGATCTCATGTTGGACATGAATTTGAGTAGGCTCTGGGAGTTGGCGATGGACAGGGAAGCCTGGCAAGCTGAAGTTCACGAGGTCACAAAGAGTTGGACACAACGGAGCGACTGAACAGAAATTAGAGAAAGTCAACAGCGTGTCTTGAAAGTTCCTCTAGATTTTTGGATAGTATCAATAAAGGGCTATCTCAGGAGGTAGAATTTAAACAGATACCTGAATACTGAGAAAGAGCCAGCCATACACATATCAGAGAGAGATGATTCTAGACAGAGGCCATATAAAGCAAAGGCTCTAAGGAACTATAAAGACTGTTTCAGTCAGCTCAGGTAGCTGTAGCTAAAGACCATAGACTGGGTATCTTACATGGAATCCTAAGAATTACAATTATAACACACAATAAAGATGCCTTTCCCTGGGAGAATGAATATGAGGCTATGTTTAAAGTCAGTGCTAGTGGAAGTAAGTGCTAGTAATAGAGCTGATTTTCATCACAGCTAAAACATGAATATTTAATTGGTATAATTTAATTTTTTTCAATTAAAATGTTCTGAATTGAAGACTAGGAAAATCCTACCTTCTCAGTCTTGAAAATTGTACTTTCCCCAGGAACTGGTGGTGACTGCCACTTAGAATGCTAGCACTCTCACAGTAGCTTGTGAATCTCTCTCAATTTTACCAATGATAATAAGCAAACAGGAAAATAGAATTTCAAAGCAATCAACTTCATTCTGGGATCACCAATCCTGATGTTCATTCTACTTAAATCCTCAAGTCAATTTTACCAGAATGTATTATTTTTAGACTCCTCCTTGCAAAGGGTTTGGATACCACCATGACTATGCCAAAGCCTTTGACTGTGTGAATCACAATAAACTGTGGAAAAAGATGGGAATACCAGACCACCTGACCTGCCTCCTGAGGAAATCTATATGCAGATCAAGAAGCAACAGTTAGAACTTGACATGGAACAAGAGACTGGTTCCAAATAGGAAAAGGAGTACGTCAAGGCTATATATCGTCAGCCTGCTTATTTAACTTATATGCAGAGTACATCATGAGAAACGCTGGGCTGGATGAAGCACAAGCTGGAATCAAGATAGCCAGGAGAAATATCAACAACCTCAGATATGCAGATGACACCACCCTATGGCAGAAAGTGAAGAAGAACTAAAGAGCCTCTTGATGAAAGTGAAAGAGCAGAGTGAAAAAGTTGGCTTAAAGCTCAACATTCAGAAAATGAAGATCATGGCAACTGGTACCATCACTTCATGGCAAGCAGACGTGGAAACAATGGAAACAGTGTCAGACTTTATTTTTCTGGGCTCCAAAATGGAGCTGCAGATGGTGATTGAAGCCATGAAATTAAGACACTTGCTCCTTAGAAGAAAAGCTATGACTGACCTAGACAGCATATTAAAAAGCAGAGACATTATTTTCCAACAAAGGTCCATCTAGTCAAAGCTATGGTCTTTCCAGTAGTCATGTATAGATGTGAGAGTTGGACTATAAAGCAAGCTGAGTGCTGAAGAATTGATGCTTTTGAACTGTGGTGTTAGAGAAGACTCTTGAGAGTCCTTTGGACTGCAAGGAGATCCAACCAGTCCATCCTAAAGGAAATCTGTCCTGAATATTCATTGGAAGGACTGATGCTGAAGCTGAAACTCCAATACTTTGGCCACCTCATGGGAGAACTGACTCAATGGCAAAGACCCTGATGCTGGGAAAGATTGAAGGTGGGAAAAGGGGACGACAGAGTTGGATGGCATCACCGACTCAGTGGACATGGACATGACTTTGAGTAAATTCTGGTAGTCGGTGATGGACAGGGAGGCCTGGCATCCTGCAGTCCATGGGGTTGCAAAGAGTCAGACACAACTGAGTGACTGAGCTGAACTGAACTGATGTAGTCAATAAGCATACAAGAGTACCGCCAACTATTTGTGGAAAACAGGTGATGCATTACTGAGAAATCAGAGGTGAATTGTGGTTGTGCTTTGATAACAATAGTGTTGTTGTATGTTGTTGCTTAGTCACTAAGTTCATATCCAACTCTTTTGCCACCCCATAGACTGCAGCCTGACAGGCCCTTCTGTCCATGGGATTTCCCAGGCAAGAATACTGAAGTGATTGCCATTTCCTTCTCCAGGGGATTTTCCCAACCCAGAGATTGAACCCACATCTCTTGTCTCCTGCACTGGCAGGCAAGTTTTTTGTTTGTCTTTTTAATCACTGAGCCACCAGGAAGCCAGTAAGAGTGTACCAAATACAAACTTTATTTCTCTCTACCAGATTCACTGGTGTCTCAGTTCAGTTCAGTTCAGTCGCTTAGTCGTGTCAGGTTCTTTCCAACCCCATGAATGGCAGCACACCAGGCTTCCCTGTCCATCACCAACTCCCGGAGTTTACTCAAACTCATGTGCATCAAGTCCATGATGCCATCCAGACATCTCATCCTCTGTTGTCCCCTTCTCCTCCTGCCTCAATCCCTCCCAGCATCAGAGTCTTTTCCAATGAGTCAACTCTTCACATGAGGTGGCCAAAGTATTGGAGTTTCAGCTTCAGCATCAGTCCTTCCAATGAACACCCAGGACTGATCTCCTTTAGAATGGACTGGTTGGATCTCTTTGCAGTCCAAGGGACTCTCAAGAGTCTTCTCCAACACCACAGTTCAAAAGCATCAATTCTTCAGCACTCAGCTTTCTACACAGTCCAACGCTCACATCCATACATGACCACTGGAAAAACCATAGCCTTGACTAGACGGAACTTAGTCGGCAAAATAATGTCTCTGCTTTTTAATATGTTATCTAGGTTGGTCATAACTTTCCTTCCAAGGAGTAAGTGTATTTTAATTTCCTGGCTGCAATCACCATCTGCAGCTCCATTTTGGAGCCCAGAAAAATAAAGTCAGACACTGTTTCCACTGTTTCCCATCTATTTCCCATGAAGTGATGGGACCACATGCCATGATCTTCGTTTTCTGAATGTTGAGCTTTAAGCCAACCTTTTCATTCTCCTCTTTCACTTTCATCAAGAGGCTCTTCAGCTCCTCTTCACTTTCTGCCATAGGGTGATGTCATCTGCATATCTGAGGTTATTGATATTTCTCCCGGCAATCTTGATTCCAGCTTGTGCTTCTTCCAGCCCAGCGTTTCTCATGATGTACTCTGCATAGAAGTTAAATAAGCAGGGTGACAATATACAGCCTTAACGTATTCCTTTTCCTGTTTGGAACCAGTCTCTTGTTCCATGTCCAGTTCTAACTGTTGCTTCCTGACCTGCATACTGATTTCTTAGAAGGCAGGTCAGGTGGTCTGGTATTTCCATGTCTTTCAGAATTTTCCACAGTTTCTTGTGATCCACACAGTCACAGGCTTTGGCTAGAGGTGGGCTAATCCAGAGCTATGGTCTTATTTTTATAAGGTCTCTCTTAAGTTCAAGCTCAGTTGAGTCCAATTTTTCTAAAGAAACCAGGAAATGGGACTCTCAATGGGGAACACACATCCCATCAATACCCAACTTAAACACTGTCTAACTGGGCAGGGTCCTAGAGGTTCCTGTGGCAACATGTGAACGGACATCTAGGCATGATACTACGAAGTTTCTGGGAGGATTATCTGAGAAGACAGGTCTTAAGACCATGGATTCCCCGAGAAGATAAGTATAGTTCTACAGAAAGAAGTAAGAGGTAATCTACCAGAAACAATGGCAATGGCTATTATCTCTGTGTAATCATTTCCTCGTGGATTCATCAAGAAAACTGCAGCCATTTCACAACTTCTGAATGCAAAAATCACTTGAGCAGAGAAAACTGCAGCTATAATCAGAGAAGCATCTTGGGCAAGGGTTCCTTAAGCTGAGGAACTTTAAAATTAATTTAATAAATGCACTGTGACTGGTTGAATTATGGCCTCCCAAAGACATCACCAACCTAATCCGCCAACACCTAATGATGTTAGCTTAGGAGCTTTATCAATGTGATTAAATTAAGGATCTTGACATGAGGAGCTTACCCTGGATTATCTGATGGACCCAACTTAATCATCTAAGAGCAAGGCAAGGAGGTCAGAGGAGAAGGGACTGAAGCAGAAGGCTGAGTGATATGGGGTCATGAGCTGAGAATGTGAGCAGCTTCTAGGAGCTGGAAAAGGCAAGGAAATGGATTCTGCTCTGAACCTCCAGAAGGAACACAATCTGGCCTACTCATTTAGACTTCTGATGGACAGTAGTGTAAGAAAATAAATTCGTGTTGCTTCATCTAAATTGGTGTTATTGAGTTCCAGAAACAGTAGGAAATGAACAGATATACTTTATTAGATCCCATTTTACAAATCACAAAGGTGACTGGTGTTTATTGCCATAATGAGATAAAACAAAGATATAAAGGAAAAAAATACCCCAACTTCTCTGTTCAGCACCTCCCTAACCTCACCTCCAGAGCCACCTAAGTTTTTCTACCCACACTCAGTACTGGCAGTTCTAGCTCTTCAGTTAGTTGTTTTTATTGAAAGTATTAAGACCTTTGAATTAACTAACTGCCCTACTAACATATTCTCTCACTAAAAATGGAAGATTACACAAATGGCTCCCAATCATTCCCTTCTCTTTATGTAGGCTCCTTTGCAAAGTGCTTTGTAGCAATTCCCATCAAAAGGTGGGTTCTATTCCCCAAACTATCCCCGGGCTTGGCCAGTTGACTTGGTTTGACCAATGGGACAATAGCAAGTATTAACTCAAGCAGAGGCTGCTGGGAATTGTCATGCTTATGTGAACTAGGCCAAGGCAAGCCAACCTGACTTGAAGAAATTTCTACTCAACTCATAGACTCATATTAAATAACTGTTCATAGCTTTAAGTCACTAAGTTTCAAGGTCATTTGTTATGATAAGTAACTGTTCCACAAATTTGAAGCTATTGACATTTTCTCAGATGTCACCTTCCAAGAGTCTGGATTTTCTCTCTGGTCTGAATTTCTGAAAAGAATGATCTACAGATACAACACATATCAAGCTGAGGCATCATATGGTTCAATCTCAATGAAGAGTCACATTCAAAGACACAATGGTGAAACAAAATAAGCAAACAAATAGGGAGGTAAAAGCAACTAAAATCTTTTCTGAAATTTCTTTTATTAATGCACTGAAACTTTCTTAAAATTTTCTTTCCCTGTTTTACTTGTATCTCCCACATACGCTAGATACTACCCACCAAATCCAAAATGTCTCTCCTCTCTAAGATCTCCAAAATCTTTTCCATACTATGTCCATGCCCCTGTTTCAGTCCACTTCTTTAACTCTTTCCTTCTAGAGTAACTCCCTGCCTTTTACAATATAAATTAGCAGGCAGGAAAGCAGTTCTCTATTTTCCAACCTACCCATTATTCTGAAGTCAACTTCATATCAACTGACATCAGGAATGGATTTGGAAAGATGGAATAATACTTTTAGGAGTTTGTGTGGTGGGGGGAGAGGAGCCATGGAAAAGTCTATGAATAATCTTATAAGGATAAAAATATTTCTGCCTGTATCTCACAAGAATCTATGGTGAGTAAAGGCACTGGTAAATTTTGCAGTTAAGTTTGAGTAAAGTGGCTGGGAATATTACAGTGAATTAATTTTAAAGCTCTCTGAAAAAATAATAATATAGAGCTAAAATTCCAGATGATCTTAACTGAACACAGGAATCGCTCCTGATGGTAGATGAAGGATCAAAATTATCTACTCTTGGGGCAGAGATGACAGTATAAGTCTGGATGTTGAGAAACAAACATGTTTACATTGTTTTGTTAGAAAATTTAAGAAAAATGATAGATTAACAGAGTAACAGACACAATTTCTAAGCCACTAGAACAGGAAAAATCTAAAATAATCCAATCAATCCAGTTCAAGATAAGAACTATTTAACTGAAATAGCATAACTGTAAAAATCAATTTGGGATGAACTGGTACCTTTCTGTTGTTCAGGCTTACGTGCAGGCAAATCTTTTTATTTATTTATTTTCAAACTCTTTAAAACAGCTTATTTATATAAACTCACATAGTCCTCACAATAAGCTTACTAAGGTAGGTATTATTATTATACCTTTATTACAGAGAGGAAGATATAGAGTATCTTTAGTAAAATTTTTCAAAATCTCAGAAAAAAAGGTTTGTAGCTTCCTTCTTATAATAACTGCATATTTTGTTTTACATTTATTCTAAGTGCATTGCCATAAATATGAACATAATGTCAGATTTTTATATTTTAACATTTTTATATTTATTTTAAATAGTGATTATTTTTTCATATTTCTCCATTATTGTAGTAAAATTCTTGATGATACTGAGATTTTCACTGGGTGAGTATATAATTTAATTGATTAAAAATAATCACTCTCCATTTAAGATATATCAAGTGTAACTACTGTTGTTTCATGGGGTTACTTTTTGCTTTGTTTTAATAAATAATAACATATTATTCATAAAAGTTGATCTTTTTTTCCTAAAAGTTATATCCCGTATTTCTATTTCATGTCTCATGAATTGGTCAGAATATTCAGAAAATGCTATATAATATATGATACAGGACATCTTTTTTAATGGTGATGCTTTTGGTTTTTCACCATTACAGAAGATGTTGGCACCTGACTAAAGAGGAACTACTTATTCAAATTGAGGATTTATCCTTTTTTAGTGAAAACTAAAAAAAATTTTTTAAGTGAATGATTTGTGTATTAAATTTACAACTATTCTTTGAAGCGACTAGACAACAGACTGAAACATACGTTTAATATAACTTGTACATGTCCAAGGTCTGACAGAATGTGGGCCGCTGGAGAAGGGAATGACAAACCACTTCAGTATTCCTGCCTTGAGAAGCTCATGAACAGTATGAAAGGCAAAATGATAGGATACTAAAAGAGGAACTCCCCAGGTGGGTAAGTGCCCAATATCCTACAGGAGATCAGTGGAGAAATAACTCCAGAAAGAATGAAGGGATGGAGCCAAAGCAAAATCAATACCCAGCTGTGGATGTGACTGGTGATAAAAGCAAGGTCCAATGCTGTAAAAAGCAATATTGCATAGGAACCTGGAATGCCAGGTCCATGAATCAAGGCAAATTGGAAGTGGTCAAACAGGAGATGGACACTGACACTCTAGGAATCAGCAAACTAAAATGGACTGAAATGGGTGAATTTAACTCAGATGACCATCATATCTACTACTGTGGGCAGGAATCCCTTAGAAGAAATGGAGTAGCCATCACAGTCAACAAAAGAGTCTAAAATGCAGTACTTGGATGCAATCTCAAAAACGACAGAATGATCTCTGTTTATTTCCAAGGCAAACCATTCAATATCACAGTTATCCAAGCCTATGCCCCGACCAGTAATGCTGAAAAAGCTGAAGTTGAACAGTTCTATGAAGACCTACAAGACCTTTTAGAACTAACACCCAAAAAAGATGTCCTTTTCATTATAGGGGACTGGAATGCAAAAGTAGGAAGTCAAGAAACACCTGGAGTAACAGGCAAATTTGGCCTTGGAATGCAGAATGAAGCAGGGCAAAGGCTAATAGAGTTTTGCCAAGAGAATGCACTGGTCATAGCAAACGCCCTCTTCCAGCAACACAAGAAAAGACTCTACACATGGACATCACCAGATGGTCAACACAGAAATCAGATTGATTCTATTCTTTGTAGCCAAAGATGGAGAAGCTCTATAAAGTCAGCAAAAACAAGACCAGGAGCTGACTGTGGCTCAGAGCATGAATTCCTTATTGCCATATTCAGACTGAAATTGAAGAAAGTGGGGAAAACCCCTAGACCATTCAGGTATGACCTAAATCAAATCCCTTATTATACAGTGGAAGTAACAAATAGATTTAAGGGACTAGACCTGATAGACAGAGTATCTGATGAACCATGGACGGAGGTTCGTGACACTGTACACGAGACAGGGATCAAGACCATCCCCATGGAAAAGAAATGCAAAAAAGCAAAATGGCTGTCTGAGGAGGCCTTACAAATAGCTGTGAAAAGAAGAGAAGCGAAAAGCAAAGGAGAAAAGGAAAGATATAAGCATCTGAATGCAGAGTTGCAAAGAATAGCAAGGAGAGATAAGAAAGCCTTCCTCAGGAATCAATGCAAACAAAAAGAGGAAAACAACAGAATGGGAAAGACTAGAGATCTCTTCAAGAAATTAGAGATACCAAGGGAATATTTCATGCAAAGATGGGCTCAATAAAGGACAGAAATGGTAGGGACCTAACAGAAGCAGAAGATATTAAGAAGAGGTGGCAAGAATACACAGAAGAACTGTACAAAAAAGATCTTCACAACCCAGATAATCACGATGGTGCGATCACTCACCTAGAGCCAGACATCCTGGAATGTGAAGTCAAGTGGGGCTTAGAAAGCATCACTATGGACTAATCTCAAAAATATACAAGCAACTCCTGCAGCTCAATTTCAGAAAAATAAATGACCCAATCAAAAAATGGGCCAAAGAACTAAACAGACATTTCTCCAAAGAAGACATACAGATGGCTAACAAACACATGAAAAGATGCTCAACATCATTCATTATAAGAGAAATGCAAATGAAAACTACAATGAGGTTCCATTTCCAAACGCCAGTCAGAATGGCTGCTATGCAAAAGTCTACAAGCAATAAATGCTGGAGAGGGTGTAGAGAAAAGGGAACCCTCTTACACTGTTGGTGGGAATGCAAACTAGTACAGCCACTATGGAGAACAGTGTGGAGATTCCTTAAAAAAACTGGAAATAGAACTGCCTTATGACCCAGCAATCCCACTTCTGGGCATACACACTGAGGAAACCAGAATTGAAAGAGACACATGTACTCCAATGTTCATTGCAGCACTGTTAATAATAGCAGGACATGGAAGCAACCTAGATGTCCATCAGCAGATGAATGGATAAGAAAGTTGTGGTACATATACACAATGGAGTATTAGTCAGCCATTAAAAATAATACATTTGAATCAGTTCTAATGAGGTGGATGAAACTGGAGCCGATTATACAGAGTGAAGTAAGCCAGAAAGAAAAACACCAATACAGTATACTAATGCATATATATGGAATTTAGAAAATAACCCTGTATATGAGACAGCAAAAGAGACACAGAGGCATAGAACAGTCTTTTGGACTCTGTGGGAGAGGGTGAGGGTGGGATGATTTGGGAGAACGGCATTGAAACATGTATAATATCGTATATGAAACAAATCGCCAGTCCAGGTTTGATGCATGATATTGGATGCTTGGGGATGGTGCACCGGGATGACCCGGAGGGATGGTACCGGGAGGGAAGTGGGAGGGGGGTTCAGGATGGGGAACACGTGGACACCCGTGGCAGACTGATGTTGATGTATGGCAAAACCAATACAATATTGTAAAGTGAAAAAAAAAAAAAGATAAACCATTTGAGCATAAATGGATGAATGACATAAATGTATATTTCACAAAAGAAAAAAATATGGTCTGTATATGTAGGGCAACCAAAAAAAATTTATAATAAATGTTTGGTATTAGTCCACGAAAAAAAAAAAAAACCACACAGCACAGTTCTTGGCATATGGAATTTATTCAATAAAGTATCTTTACACTTAAAAAAGAAGAAAGAAAGCATCACTACGAACAAAGCTAGTGGAAGTGATGGAATTCCAGTTGAGCTATTTCAAATCCTAAAAAACTGATGCTGTGAAAGTGTTGCACTCTATATGCCAGCAAATTTGGAAAACTCAGCAGGGGCCACAGGACTGGAAAAGGTCAGTTTTCATTCCAATCCCAAAGAAAGGCAATGCCAAAGAGTGCTCAAACTACCACACAATTGCACTCATCTCACATACTAGTAAAGTAATGCTCAAAATTCTCCAAGCCAGGCTTCAGCAATATGTGAACTGTGAACTTCCAGATGTTCAAGCTGGTTTGAGAAAAGGCAGAGGAACCAGAGATCAAATTGCTAACATCCGCTAGATCATTGAAGAAGCAAGAGAGTTCCAGAAAAGCATCTACTTCTGCTTTATTGTCTATTCCAAAGCCTTTGACTCTGTGGATTACCATAAACCATGGAAAATTCTGAGAGAGATGGGAATACAGACCACCTGACCTGCCTCTTGAGAAACCTATATGCAGGTCAGGAACCAACAGTTAGAAGTGGATATGGAACAATACATGGGTTCCAAATAGGAAGAGGAGTACGTCAAGGGTGTATATTTTCACCCTGCTTATTTAACTTATATGCAGAGTATATCATGAGAAATGCTGGGCTGGAAGAAGCACAAGCTGGAATCAAGATTGCCAGGAGAAATATCAATAACCTCAGATATGCAGATGACACCACCCTTATGGCAGAAAGTGAAGAGGAACTAAAAAGCCTCTTGATGAAAGTGAAAGAGGAGAGTGAAAAAGTTGGCTTAAAACTCATAAAAACATTGGCTTAAAACATTCATAAAACAAACATCATGGCATCTGGTCCCATCACTTCATCAGAAAGAGATGGGGAAACAGTGGAAACAGTGGCTGACTTTATTTTTCTCGGCTCCAAAATCACTGCAGATGGTGACTGCAGCCATGAAATTAAAAGACGCTTACTCCTTCGAAGCAAAGTTATGACCAACCTAGACAGCATATTAAAAAGCAGAGACATTACTTTGTCAACAAAGGTCCATCTAGTCAAGGCTATAGTTTTTCCAGTGGTCATGTATGGATGTGAGAGCTGGACTATAAAGAAAGCTGAGTGCCGAAGAATTGATGCTTTTGAACTGTGGTGTTGGAGAAGACTCTTGAGAGTCCCTTGGACTGCAAAGAGATCCAACCAGTCCATCCTAAAGGAGATCAGTCCTGGGTGTTCTTTGGAAGGAATGATGCTAAAGCTGAAACTCCAGTACTTTGGCCACCTCATGTGAAGAGTTGACTCATTGGAAAAGACTCTGATGCTGGGAGGGATTGGGGGCAGGAGGAGAAGGGGACGACAGAGGATGAGATGGCTGGATGTCATCACCGACTCGATGCACATGAGTTTGAGTAAACTCTAGGAGTTGGTGATAGACAGGGAGGCCTGGCGTGCTGCGATTCATGGGGTTGCAAAGAGTCACACTGACTGAGAGACTGAACTGAGCTGAACATGTCCAACTAGATTAAAACTCCTTCATAAGTAATACACAGCTTAATGTCTCTACAACATGTAGAAAATTTGTGACAACCAAAAGTGGGTAAATATAACTTGGCCTTCCTAACTCTTTTTGTCTTCATTTAATCTCACATAATAACTCAAATTCTAGCTTTTTTACATATGGTTATTCAATTATTTTTGAGTTTCTGCTACACAAATTTTCCCCTGTAGGTTGCAATACATCAAATTTAACAAATGTGGAAAGCTCTGACATATTTTAGTAAGCTGATTTGTACTTCTTAATGTTTGATATTTATATGGTTAGTTGACACCCTGGGCTAAGGCAATAAAATACTGAGGAATACAGTACAAGCTTGATCTTAGTAAACCTATGGTTTTTTTGTATCAGCACCATAACATTCTACATTTATGAATTTTGTTCATATGCTGTTGATTAACTGGAAGGAAATTTCTATTAGACATTTAAGCAGAGATGTTGAGTAGGGGGTTGGATTATCTGTATCCAGAGCTGGATTCTTAAATTTGTAGTTATCAGCAGATAGAAGACAGTTAAAACCAGGTTTCAAATCTTAATCTTTGTACCATGGATGATTAGAGAATATAGACATCAGGGCATAAAATCAAAAGTATAAAAATGTCTAAGCTAAAAAGATTCAGAATTATTCTCTGGCAGGAACACTGAAGCCACAGTTAAAGGACTGTGTAGTGTTGTGGGTATGTGTACAGGTATTGCCTTACATCCTAACAGTAACATGCTAACATTACAGTCATGTAAAAAAATTCATAATAAAAATTTACCCACAATCCCATCCATAAGTCTCAAGTGTCCATTTTTCATGCTGTTTTCTATATCTTGTCCATTTACTTAATAATAAGAGGCAATAACTGTCACTTTGATGGGGACATAGTCTATTGAGCTGGCATACCATAATTTCCTTACATAATAGCAGTTCACACACTTGGCTAAAAAGTGTTCTTAAAATTATATAAAGATAACAAACCAGGCTTGGGGGAGAAGATGGAAAAGAAATGCACTAAATGTATTATGTCCTCCTCCCTGTAATACATTTAACTTCCTCTGGGAAGTCTCCTGGACAACGCAGCTGGGATGGGTGCGATTCTGAGATTTTGGATACCTTATCCTCCTGTCACAGTGCGTAGTGGACCTGCGGGGGCTGTCTCTCCAAAACACTGTCAGGCTGTGTGCTGGCCCACTGCTGCCTGCCTGACACTCAGTACTCCTCTGCATGATCGCATACAGGAATGACAGAACGGATGTTTGGCTGCTATGCGCTGAATGGAAAGTAGAACACAGCCATCTCAAAATCTCTGTTCCTATTTCCCAAATTTCCTTTGACATACACATCTTATCATATTTAAAGTCGTTCTCATGTGGACAGGAATGTGCAAAAGACAAGAGTCTGAAGAACATAGAATCTTGAAGGACTTTTTTTTCCCCTCTAAAATGCAAAAACTTTCCAGGTAGCACCGGCAATGAGTAAGGCATGCTGACTCTATCCAGCTTTCTGCTCCACTGGGACAATGCTTTTTGGCCCTCTTGTGGTGGGTAGGAAAAGGCCCTCTTACTTGTTCCTATGAAAGAGATGCAAGAACAGTCACTTCCAGACTGGAGCAATGATGCTGGGAGCCCTTGTGGAGCTTGCTTTTCCTCAGACACAGTGACCAGAATGTTCCAGATAGCGGCTTTTCTGTCAGCCAGGTCTCAGCATGAGAACAACATGAAGCAGTCCCTGGGGAAATGGAGATGACATGTCCTATGAGGGAGCAACGAACCTCTGTATTGTGCAGTTGTTGAGATTTAGGTATTGGCTGGTACTGATACTAGCCTACCCTAATCGACACTTCATAGGAAAAATTTTGCTTCATTACACCTTGAAAAGAGACCGTCACTGAGCTCTAGAAACTTGAAAATGAAAATGAAGCGCAGGAAAATTAACATCTCTCTGAAGACAGTAAAATTTAAATACTAAAACATTAGAAGAGGAAGCATGTCTGCTTAGCACCCACAGTACCAAGGTGGAAAACCTAGGCATTTCTTCTGTGGCTTTTATCTGGCTTACAGATAAGCTAGTGGGACTTCCCTGGTGGCTCAGATGATAAAGCGTCTGCCTAAAATGTGGGAGACCGGGGTTCAGTCCCTGGGTCGGGAAGATCCTCTGGAGGAGGAAACGGCTCCCCACTCCAGTACTCTTGCCTGGAGAATCCCATGGATGGAGGAGCCTGGGTAGGCTACAGTCCATGGGGTCGCAAAGAGTCGGACACAACTGAGCGACTTCACTCACTTCACAGGGCTAATTAGACCAACAGCTGTAAGTAACTAGATGCTATATTGACCAAAAAAAAAAAAAAAAGAAGAAGAAGAAGAAGAAGAACACAGTGCAGTGGATTACTTCAGGATATTTTCTAGCCCTAAATGTTGGTAGCTGGACTGGTACTTATCACGTTCTGAAACACAGGCAGGAAAAGTAAGCATTACACATGTCAGTTTTGATGTGTGTTTTAGCACCTTTAGTGCCTCATCCGCAGTGAAGGAGAAACCTCTTAATATGGAATTCCTTGGCCTTATCCAGGGCTTCCCTGGTGGTGTAGAGGGGGCACTGTGAGGATTTGCATTCATTGGTAGCTTTTGGAAAATCCATGGGGGAAAGTAGCTCCAGAATTATTGAAAAAGTACAGAGCACAGATTCAAAGGACCTGGATTTGAACACCAGCTCTGTCACTCTGAGTTATAATATCATATGAACTTTTAAAGCTTGGCCAAATGTCACAATGCCAGATTATGAGGATTCCTGTGAAAAGTACATGTAATGAAGTTTGTGAAAAATCAGGCTACCTAGGTTCCAAGGGATTAATTTCTTTACTAAGGTTTATTCCATTGACCGTGTTTCTGACTAAGAACAGGAGTAGCTGGAGATGCATCCAGAGAGACCTTGCTGCTGAATTAATTGTTTTTAAATCCCCAAGAGTGCCTATTAATCAAGTACTATTTTTGGTGTAGGCTAAAGGATTTCTCCTACAAATAAATGGAAAATGACCATTACAGAAGTGGATAACCAATTGGTATTCACGGTCAAGGCTCAGGCCAGGTGCTATGGGGATTTCCGCCATTCTATGCAATTTGGACAAATTCTCATCAGTACCTCTATCTCTGAGAGTTGTTTAGACTCAGTCTTCCTGTGTGGCAACTGGGATTACAACTGCACACATCAGAAGCAATTCCACATTCTGGATGCTCAGAAGAACAACACTGATGTTTTAGCTAAAAGCTCTGGCTCTACCTGCTAACAATGGGTTTGGGAACTAATAATCTCAAATTCTGAGTCACTGAGCTGGGCCAGCTAATAGTGGAGCCTTATGTCTGAAACAGAAATTGTTTTGAGGAACAGACTTGGAATTAGCATCTTGGTACTGGCTGTAGACAGTTCAGAGCTTGGGTGACGGAACGTTGAGTTTTAGTACGTATTTCAAATCTTCATAATTTCGTATTTAGAGACACTACAAGAAGAAGGATGTCAAGGAAGGAATTTGTAGTTTATTTTTTCCTCCTTCAGCCTCCTTTCTCCCACAACTTTATTGAACTGGATGGCAGAAAACAAATTTCTATTCAAACATACTTAAGAAAGGCCCTCATTTCAAGTTTCCTTCATGTGTCACTCAAGATAAGGAGACTTGGAATTCTCAATGTCCTGAGAAGCCTAGTATTTAGATGGGAGTTTGTCTTTATAACAATGTAGGATACACTTTTCTCACTCCATTTCACCTTAAGGTCCCCAATCAAGCAGTAATGGGGCATTTCCTCCCCAAATATTTTGAAAACTTACTTTTTGCCAGGATCAAGGCATATGCCGTTTATCAAACAACTCTGTGAGGTAGATGCCTTTCCTTACTTATTTTGTTGATAAGAAAAATGTAGCCTGAGGAAATTAAGTAATACCTAAGGGCACCCTGTTGGTAAATAGCATAGTCAAGGTATAAACTCTGGGCATCTCACTCCTGAGTTGGAACTATGGTCTCAGTGGCAGTGGTAAGGGGCAGGTTCAGAAGTCCTGAAAAATGGATATGGGTCATTTTTCTGGAATGAGTGAAGATGAAAAGGGGTCAACAACAATAAGGAAACAGTGATATTTAAATAAAGAAAAAGAAAAAAAATACCTCAGAATGGTTTAAGGTCTACCTGTACAGATCAAGGACTACTACTTTGGATACTAGAATTTCCCTTTTGGAAATTCTGCTTTTCAGAAACTGGGAGCTGCTCACCAATGAAGATTGGTTAAATGGTTCATATAGTAGAATACTTAAACGCCTTTAAAAAGTCAAAGGGTCAAGATATAAGTTCTGTGTTCACCCAATAGTTAATCTCCTGTCTCTTCTACTAAATGAGGAAACAATTTTACCTACTTGAGAAGGATATTATGAGAATTAGTACAATAACTCATGTAAAATGCTTAGAAGGGACCCTAGTGCATGGTGAATTTGGCAATAAGGAGTCCATGATCTGAACCACAGTCAGCTCCCGATCTTGTTTTTGCTGACTGTATAGAGCTTCTCCATCTTTGGCTGCAAAGAATATAATCAATCTGATTTCGGTGTTGACCATCTGGTGATGTCCATGTGTAGAGTCTTCTCTTGTGTTGTTGGAAGAAGGTGTTTGCTATGACCAGTGTGTTTCTTGGCAAAACTCTTATCAGCCTCTGCCCTGCTTCATTCTGTACTCCAAGGCCAGATGGTGACTGCACCCATGAAATTAAGATGCTTACTCCTTGGAAGGAAACTTATGACCAACCTAGATAGCATATTCAAAAGCAGAGACATTACTTTGTCAACAAAGGTTCATCTAGTCAAGGCTATGGTTTTTCCAGTGGTCATGTATGGATGTGAGAGTTGGACTGTGTAGAAAGCTGAGTGCTGAAGAATTGATGCTTTTGAACTGTGGTGTTGGAGAAGACTCTTGAGAGTCCCTTGGACTGAAAGGAGATCCAACCAGTCCATCCTAAAGGAGATCAGTCCTGAGTGTGCATTGGAAGGAATGATGCTGAAGCTGAAACGCCAATACTTTGGCCACCTCATGTGAAGAGTTGACTCATCGGAAAAGACTCTGATGCATGGAGGGATTGGGAGCAGGAGGAGAAGGGGACGACAGAGGATGAGATGGCTGGATGGCATCATTGACTCAATGGACGTGAGTCTGGGTAAACTCTAGGAGTTGGTGATGGACAGGGAGGCCTGGTGTGCTGCGATTCATGGGGTTGCAAAGAGTCGGACATGACTGAGCGACTGAACTGAAGTGAGTGCATCGTGAGCACTCAGCGGATGTTAGCTTTTATTATCAATATGATGTGAAAAGGTGTTCATGATACACTGTAATGTGAATAGAAGAGGCTATGAAATGGTATATATTGTGATGCCACTTTTTAAAAAATATGTACACATGCAGGGGAAATATCTGGAAACATATATATCATAATGTTAAGAGTATTAACTGCTTCAACTGTATGTGAACCGAGAACTCCCAGATCTTCAATCTGCATTTAGAAAAGGCAGAGGAACCAGAGATCAAATTGCCAACATCCACTGGATCAGTGAAAAAGCAAGAGAATTTCAAAAAAACATCTACTTCTACTTCACTGACTATGCTAAAGTGTTTGACTGTGTGGATCACAATAAACTATGGAAAATTCTTAGAGATGAGAATACCAGACCACCTGACCTGCCTCCTGAAAAATCTGTATGCAGGTCAAGAAGCAACAGTTAGAACCAGACATGGAACAAGGGAGTGGCTCAATAATGGGAAATGAATACATCAAGGCTGTATATTGTCACTCTGCTTATTTAGCTTATAGGCAGAGTATATCATGAGAAGTGCCAGGCTGGATGAAGCACAAGCTGGAATCAAGAGTGATGGGAGAAATACCAACAAACTCAGATATGCAGATGAGATCTAGGTCTCAGTTCTCTTATCATAGCCAAGTGATTTAACCCAGGTCTCAATATCTTGTAGGGTTATTATAGAAAAGCAAGTGAGAGAATATCTGCAAGCACTTAAGCCCTCATAAGGAATTATTATTACTCATGTTCTCTTTTGCAGGCTTTAGAGGACCATTTTGTTTCTAGGGCTTAGAATTGTAACAACCAGAGTTTTGCAAATAAGAACAATGACAAAATATTATACAAACCTCAATGGCTCTTCCTTATTTTAAACAAACTGTATATGCAAGAATCTCAGTGTTTTTGAACTCTTCTAAATAAATAATATTATCTCCCACTACTAAGATAATGAGAGGATATTCAGTGACCACACCTATGGTATCTGCATGAAGAAACAAACAAACTGATCATACAATCTCCCAACACAGGTTCCAGAATTTCCTCTATATAATCTGTACAATAATCTGTGTTATTAAGCACACTATTCACCAATAAAACCATACTAGATGCGTTTGGAAAGAGTAAGAGACAGAGGTGAGCAAGAAAACAAAATCTTTCTTTTCTTAACCTCCTTTCCTTCCTTCTTCCACGCCACCCCGCAATTGGCCTCTATCTTTGACTCTCTCCGAAAGAAGCTGTCCTAAAGTCAGTATTGATTAAAAAATATTAATGTCCCAAGGCATCTCAAATCAAAACAAATCTTACTTTATGACTAAAAATAAATATCACAATGGAAAAACTGAGTGTGAGGGTGTACAGAGAACAGAAGTTAGAATTGTTCACCCTTTAATGTTTTTACTCAAAATGTTTGAGGTCTTAACCTTCTCAATGTGAAGTCATGACTTATTTCATTCAACTTGTAGACGCAAAAAGAAATGTAATTTAAATAGATATTTTACTTAAAATCCAGCGATACCAATAAATTTATCTACTTCAAATCTGCTAGACTAAAAGCTGACTGCCCTCTGGTGGGCTGTTCCTAAAATATTTAGCACCTCTTTAACTTTGCTTTATAAATATTGCAAGTATTATAAGATTATTTTACAATCCAATCCATGTAAATAACACTAATATTTGGGAAAAGGAGAAAAGTCAGTTAAATACTCTTTATTAAATGTAAAAGCAGATTATAACAAGTTTAGCTATTTCTAATTTTTAAAATGTGTTTTTCCTTGAAATGTAAATTTATTTTAGTCTCAAGCTTCAATTAAAGTAGTGGAAGCAAAGCAAAGAGTTATGTGAACTTTATTTTCATTTTCTACACATCTGCATTTTAATAATTGTGTTGTTTTTTCACTGTTAAGCAATAACAACAAAAAAAGTGTTTATCACATTAGGTTCTGTTCTCTATCCCTAAGTGTTAATTTTACTGTTTGAAAAAAGAAATCGAAATGAGATAATTATATTTTTAATTAAAAAACATATCATATTGCTTTGGAGGGAAAAATCTGAAAAAATACCACATCAATGTATAAGAGCTAAGACGGGTAAAGTAGGAAGCATGTTTAGGGACTATTCATAAAGCCCTTTGGAATCTTAACAAAGTCCAGTACATTGTCAATCCAACAGGATCTCATTCTCCTGTTTGCAATTCCTTGTAATAAAGAGGTTCTAGTGAGCTGATATCTCAGGTATGCTAACTGAATTTTTCAGTTTTCATTCAGCTATTTAGGCTGTGTACATCAATTTCTGAAGCATCACCAGCCCCATTCATCACATCATTGTCAATGAGAAAATTTCAACTCACATTTTAAATTATTTCCTCAACATATGTGCCATCCTTATGCAAACAAATCTTGTGAAAATTTGAATTCACATTAACAAAGTTATTTCAAATAGAAAAAGGTTGGGTTTTTTAAAGAAGTCAAGAAAAACTTCTTAAAGAAAGACTTCTTAAAGTTTTAAGTAAACTACTTAAAAATAAAACAAAAAACCACCTCTTAGCCTCTCTGTAAGAAAAATGAGAAGTGTTATTGAGTAATTTATCTGATCAATTTCATCAATACTGATAACATATCTAGAAAATCCAATTTAACATACCCCCTTTCTTTTCTTGGTAGCACTATGTTTTGGCAATAGCATAAAGATTAATTTATTAAGTCTCAATTTCATTTAGCATTTGCAAATAGAACCTCAGGAAAAAAAAAAAAGAAAACTCTCCATTTCTAACAGTGGAATTGAAGACTGCAATCAAATTCCTACATAAGGTTAATTTTGTGGTTAGAGATACTCAGATTTAAGCACAAGAGCAGCTTACAGATTTGCATATCTAAAATACACTAAGATCGCCCACATTCAGTCTCTTAGACAGAAGACATTCGAAACATCCAATAGCAATGTAAGTGTCTTTATCCAAAATAGGCAAGGAAGTCACACAAATTAAAATGCTTCCTGTATTTGGTGCAAGTTAACATTTTTTCAAGTTTGCTTTTAAACTAATTAACATGTGAAATGGATTTAAAATGGAAAGCTGTCACTTCTGTGAGATTTGATTACAACCCCCCTCCACCTTCCAATTCAAAGTAAATGGAAATATAGAAATGAAGAAAGAAAAAGTGAAAGACTGTGAAAAGTGAAAGCATCAGTGAAAGACTGCTTTAAAATTGCAATAAAATTTACTGTTTTATAAGGGCTCACTAGATCGTCATTTGAAAGCCATTAACAGCAAACCAGGTTGTCCATTTTTCTCGCCCTGCAGAGACAGTGCTGGAGGCTGCTCTCCGAGATTTTGCTTTCTGTCTAAACACCCCCACCCTTCCTTGAGCCTGAGGGAATTAGAAATTTCCCTATTCATTTGAGTTGTTTGTTACAGTTTTTCACTTTAAAATTATTTAAATTATAGACCCCGAGCATTTGGGATTATTATTCATGCCAAGTTTTCAATTCAGCTTCAGAAATAATTGAATGGAAGCACAGTGTGTGTAGGTAAATCAGTATCTACGCAGAATAAAAAGAAATCATCTTACCTAGCATTTCCAGCTATGTAGAAACTGAAAAATAAGCTGTGTGTGTGTAAATAGATATAATTCTACAACTGCCTCTGAACTTTCTGAATTTACAACAGTTTTGCTCTATCAGTACCCATTAAATCAATATTTTTATAGCTTAAAATGCGATTTTTTTCTATCACAAATGTGTACCGGCTAATCGCAGCTTTGCGACTTATCTGAAAGCTTCTCCATGTGTCCTGCACTGAGCATTGTTTTTTCCATCAACAGAGGGCAGTCTATCGTTTGCCAAGGAACTCAGCTCCAGTGAGGGGGCTGAGGGCTGAGAGTGCTGCATCTGACAGATGAGGTTTGCACAGAGTTTGCTCCAGTAACAGGCAGAAGCTCTTCCAACTGGCCAGCGTGTAACTCATTGGAAATGCTACTGATCGTTGAAACAACATGCCTGAGTGAAAGAGAACCCCGTGATTTACAAAAGTCTGATGCAAGTGACTTTTAAGTCAGTGGTGTGTTATTATTTGAGTATCACTCAAAGGGTTAGTATAGGAAATCATCATTTGCATAAAACCCAGATGCATGCTCAAATCTGCTCACCTTGTAGAGGTAGTGACAGCTTTATTTACGTTGCCTGCTCTCACACTGTGTGTGGGAGTGTCTTCAGTGTGACTGTTTTAGTACAACTTAAATATATTATAACTGTTTTATATTTGATCCAAGAAAAATGAAATAATTCTTCATATGGTAATCTATCAGGGTCATAATTGACACATTAGAGAGGTCTAGCTTTTTTCCTCTGCTACCAGGAATAAAGAAAATTTCAAGTGCTGGGGCTATTCATTTTTCATCAGTCAAAGGCATTAAATTTAAACTGAAAATCTGAAAGAATGGAAAAAGATGCACTTCAAGAAAATTAGATCTTCTCAGAGTATTTGTCCAAGATCTACATTTACTGATATGTAATTTATTAGACATTTCAACACAGCAAAGTCATAATCTGGTAGTACAGGGATTACATTTTACTCTGTGCCAGAAAAGTTTTACAAATGTCTTAAAGCTATTGTAAAAGCGGCAGTGAGAAATCCTAATAGATACCAGAATCAACATATCTGAAGTGTGTGCATTATCATGGCCCATTATTTTAAATAAGAGTGTTCTACCTCAAGAACTGGAATGATACCACAAATAACAGAATAAATGGGAATGTAAAAGTCAAACAGCATGACAAAAACTGCTCAGACTTAGAGAAAAAGCTTTTTAGAATACAGATGTGTTCTAAAAATCCTTCTGTAAAAAAGTGTGTTCCATTATCACAGAAGGAAAGAAACTCAAGGTTTTTCTTATGTTTAGGGTATATTTATGTGATATTAAGGACGATGAAGCAAATATTTAGCAGCTAGGGTACTGTGTGCAGCTAACAATAATTCCTTTATCATTTACCCAACAAGAAGATAAGTGCCGTTTTCCTTCTTTTTCAAATATATTTGCCAGCAGCTGTTTCAACATTTATAAAGACCATTTCCACTGATTGCCAAATAACCATAAATTCATTTACACATATTTCTGAGTTGGAGGCATAAAAATAATTACATGTCTGATTAAATCCACTTATGCCTTCACATCTTACTAAATCTATAATAGACATGAATTGTTACGATGTATTACATCTAAGTGCATAAATAATACAATGCAGACGTAGAGTCCAGCTTTTCTACAACAGAACGTGTGGAGATAATTTACACAAATATAGTTCAGATACAGTATAAAAAACAACTTATTTTAGAAATTGTTATGACACAGACAATGTCTAACACAGAAAAGAGGGACTTCAGCTAGAAAACTAAAGAAACTATCCCTGCTTATCACCGCCTCACTGTCCTGAAATACATATTAAATAGTTATCTTAATAAGCTTGTCATTAGAGGAGAATAATTAAGCTGAAAACGCCTTTTCTTAATATGCAAAGTACAGAAAATTATACGTACACTTACAACTTGCTGAATTCTTGAGGTATGCTCTGTTGCTCCTCCCCCACCTACCTCCCACCCCACAACCACATCATTCCACCCACCCTTCCCCACCTCCTCTGCCACTTGGCACCAAGGTGATTTAAATGATTATAGTACATAGTACATGGGAAAATACTTTTGGGGACTGTTCAAAGTTAAGAATCACAGTGCTTAGAAAGAGCAGTTTGATTCCCCTCTTAACTCCCTACAAGAGACATGAAATTTTGCTTTATTTTGACTGAGACTCAGGGCAGAATACTGGAGTGGGTAGCCTTTCCCTTCTCCAGGGGATCTTTCCAACCCAGGGATTGAACCGAGGTCTCCTGCATTGCAGGCAGATTCTTTACCAGCTGAGCCACAAGGGAAGCCCTATAATAACTTTAATCACACAATATTTAACCATATTTGTTATACCACAACACTTGGTAACACTTCATTTTGAGTGTCCCAGCATTATTAATTCATTTGGTATTCACTGTAATAACACTGATCATCATGAACTTATTTGGTATGCATGTGGATGTCATAAGTATTTCCATAGGAATTCTATTGCATTTCAGCATTAATTAAATGCACTCCCTAATTTTCTTAGGAAAACAGGAATATACTGTAATTCTTAAATACTATGTCTTTCAATAGCATATACATAGGCTGATTATTAAGCCATATGTAGAATTATTTGTACCACCTTATGAACATATTTTATATGCGAAACAGCTAACAAAATCAGTCTCTAGGTTTTTGTGGATCATGATATATATTTTCTTAATATCAGCATTTCATGAACACAGAAGTGACATTTACAATCACATTTCTCAAGCAAAGAAGAAAACCACCCTACATTAATTTCCAGAATCTGAGACAGAAAATGTCTTTCTTTAAAAACAAACATACAAATAATAAACACCTAGAGAATGAAAGCCACCTAACCAAGTTTGCATGTTTGTGTTCTTTTCTTCCTGCTTCCCCAGATCCTAGAGGTGCCCATGGCTCTGTGGATGTAGCGCCTTTTATCTGCTACTGGGGTATGCCAGTTCTGTGATGTCATTCACTCAGCAAGAAAAAATACCAGCCACCCCCACTGGTATCCTGAGATGGCAAAAAGAAGTGGCGTATCAAAGGATAGCGGAAAACTGTTTAAAAGAGAGCGCTGCTAAAATCTACTAATCTTCAATCACATCAAGGTTTCTAAAGTTATACAGGCTTTTTCATGTGTTCATAAAAGGAGCTGATCCCATTCTCTTTTCTGCCAACAGAGATACATTTGTCAGCCCTATCATATCCCTTCTGCTAAAGGAAAGTAATGATACCATATTTGAGAGCGCGTGAGATTCTCTCCTGAATTTCAGCTTCAAACACCAGGGGGTTCCTATCTTAATACAAGGGAGTGTTTTTTCATTTATATTTGATTTTTTATTTTTAAAATTGTTTTACTTACTGCTATTCTGGAAACTAAAATCAGGCAGCAGTATTAGCAAGTAAAAGGACTAGCAATATTAGCAAGTAAAGTGAGATTTAAAGGACTTAAATCTTATTTAAAATTATAAGAAGTAAATATTTTCCCCCCTCACTTGATTTTGTAATTTCAAGGTGGGGGGAGGAGAATCATTTAATTCTTAAAGCTTCTGAATGTGACTTAAAACGGGAATCTGTAAACACTGGTTAAACCTTAGCATTATTTGTTCATTATTTCTCAGTCGTAACATGAATAGACAAACATACCTAAAAGAATGATACCTTTACTGGGGAAACACGTCTTCTCAAAGCAGTGATAAGACTCACAAGTTCTCACACTTTATATAACAAATACAATTTTTAAAATATTTAAAAATAACACTAGGATTGTACTATTCCAAAACAGAAAATGAAAAGGAGTTTGCAGTTAAAATATTTATTTTTCTAGTACATTTAGTGATAACACAGTTCTTTTTCATGAAACCCATGTAGAAAGAAAGAATAGAAAATCCAGTTCATAATTGTAATGTAGGGAGGAGACAGAGCTGGACTTTTTCTCTTACGGTTTGTACTCTGGATTCATTTAATAGGCACTGCACCTCCAGGCTTGCGGACAGCGGTGGATTCCTATTCTGTAGCTTAGAGAATTACCCAATCTTCAGAGGATAGATTTAAAACGTTGCCGCCTGTGAATTCTAGGCTTTTGTTCAACATTTAAGGCAGATCTCTCATGTACAAAAAGTACTTCAAAGGTATTCATTTATTTTTTGTTTGTTTATCTAGGTTTGTAGTCCTTTCTCTGAGAATTGTTCTTATTAATCTTTGCACTGAAATATTTTTAGGAACCAATGCCAGTTACCTTGATGTTGCCTGTGTAACAGTGGCAGATTCTGTTTTGCTACTGGTGGCAAACAATTCAATTAGGAACACAAAATAGCCGCCTGCTTTATTTCCCTCTGCAAGTATCTGTTCCTTGTCTAAGAATAAGAAACTACCACTATAAAAATCTCTTTGAGCTCTCGCTAATGAAACTTCCTGATTCCACTTGTTTAACCAAGCTCTCTCTGCAACAATTTATTCTTTCTTTCTAAACAGACCTTTAGGTATGCAAGGCCGTTTGTAAATTATATGGTGCTGGCAATATCATGAAATATCATGACTGCAGTTTATGGGCAGATGAAGGGGGATGAGTTGTAACAAGAATAAATTACACAAAATACATTGGGGGAGAAATGGCAAAGTGGTGGTGCCAGCAAAATTATTAAACTTTAGAGTGGTACTTAATAAGGGCACTAAATTAAGTGACCTTACGATTGGATGGACATAGCAAATGGGATTCTCAGGGAATTATCGTCCATTAACTTACAAAGAAATAAGGAGATATAGTATCATAAACCAAGATAAGAAAAGTATAGGTGAACTGAATATTAACAAATAAAGCAGTTCACTGAAAACAACTATCCCTTTAGAAACATCCTGAACATACTACCTAAAATCACATGCTGGTGAAAAGACTGTAGTTTACGGCTTAGGACCATATATTTTATATTTAATTTTGTCTTTTTTTACAAATGTGTCTAGCCACAAGCATAAAAGCTCACACTGTCTAATATAAAGTTATGGAGAATTTTGGGAACTAGAAAGTCAGTCATGCACTATGGATTTCTTTACCTTGCTTAATTCATCTGTGAAGTGGAGTGGTAATTCTGACTGACCTATAGAAGCTCACTGAAGAATCATTAATATACGGCTTAATATAAATTAGAAAATGTTGGCATACATGTATGTGTATGCACATGCATTTTGCTCTCAGGTACCTTTTTTTAACTGAAGTAGAATTAACAAGCAATAAAGTACACAAATCTTCCATGCAGAGCTCAGTGAGGTTTTGCATGTGTATGTGTATAGATATATATATGCCCTTGTGACCACTTCAGTTCAGTGCTAAGCGTCAAACATGTCCAACTCTTTGCAATCCTATAGACTGTAGCCCGCCAGGATCGTCTATCCTTGAGATTTCCCAGGCAAGAATACTGGAGTGGATTGGCATTTCCTACTCCAGGCAATCTTTCTGACCCAGGGATCAAACCCACATCTCTTGTGTGCCCTCAATTGGCAGGCGGGTTCTTTACCACTAGTGCCACCTGGGAAGCCCCTGCGACCAATATCCAGATATTTTCACTCACCCTAGAAAGTTTCCTTCTTGCCATACTCACCCATTTCTCCCCAGAGTTAACCACTGCTATGACTACTGTCACCATAGGTTAGTTTAAAATGTTTTTGAAATCACAGATTTATACTCTTTTCTGTTTGAAATCTTTCAACCTCGTTGTAGTTTTTGACTCTGTCATTAGACTCCATTATTAGGGATTAGTAAACTTGAAAGCATCAAACAAACAGCCTTCTCCTTTTTTTTCTCTTCTCTGTTCTGCATCCTCAGTGGTTAACAATGTGGTCTCTGCCATCTCTCAGGCTCAGTTCAGTTCAGTCACTCAGTCATGTCTAACTCTTTGAGACCCCATGAACTGCAGCATGCCAGGCTTCCCTGTCCACCACTAACTCCCAGAGCCCACTCAAACTCACGTCCATTGAGTTGGTAATGCCATCCAACTATCTCATCTTCTGTCATCGCCTTCTCCTCCCGCCTTCAATCTTTCCCAACATCAGGGTCTTGTCTAGTGAGTTAGTTATTCTCATTACGTGACCGAAGTATTGGAGTTTCAGCTTAAATATCTGTCCATCCAATGAATATCCAGGACTGATTTCCTTTAGGATGGACTGGTTGGATCTCCTTGCAGTCCAAAGGACTCTCAAGAGTCTTCTCCAGTACCACAGTTCAAAAGCATCAACTCTTCAGCACTCAGCTTTCTTTATAGTCCAACTCTCACATCCATACATGACCACTGGAAAAACCATAGCCTTGACTATACAGACCTTTCTTGGCAAAGTAATGTCTCTGCTTTTAAATATGCTGTCTAGGTTGCTCTCCCAGACTAGGAATTAATTTTAGCTCCATCACTACGACTGTACACTCCTGGGTAACTTACTTTAAATCTCCTAGTTTCCTACTTAAATGAATGAGATTAGTAACTACCTCTTACAGTAGTTGTGAAGGCTAAATAAGATGATCCACATCAAGTACACAGTATAGTTTCTGGCTACTAAACAACAATTATTAAGGCTTGCCTGGAATATTCTAAGTGAAAAAAGAAGAGCTCTTCGTTGGATTGTTCTTGAGGATAGCAGGCAGAAGGATCAAGACTTCTAGGCTCTGATTTTCATTTTTTTAAAAATCAGTTCTCAATTAGCCTTAGCACATACCAAGGCAAAAAAAGATGCTGACAGGTATTCTTCCATAAGTTAACCTGTGTCATTATTGGTCATTTTTGAATGAAGGAAACACTATTGGTAAAAATATATTTACATACATTTCACAGTCACCAATGCAGCATATTTGTTTGTTTGTTTGTTTGTTTGTTTTTTGAGACAAAGGCCAGGAGGAATGGATAGATTTTAAGGATTCTTGCGAATTATTCAGTTTATCCTTATTTTAAAACTGAGGAAACTGAGGCAAATCAGGTCATTTGTTTAAGGTCAATGAAGAAGCCAAGATGTCTGCCACACAGTCCAGGGCAACAGTTCTCAAGGCGTGGTTCCCTAGTCATTAACTCCAATAACACCTAATGCTGACGTTACTTGTTAGAGAGGCACATTTTCAGGTCACATCCGATGGCATCCATCCGTTCAACTACTCTAAGAACTACTAGATGGGAAACTCTGGGGACAGGGTCCAGTGTGCTTGCCCTCCTGGTATTTTACCTGCTAAAGCTGGAACCTTAGTCTATGACCCTGCTACCCGAAGTACTGTCTGCGGACCAGCAGAATTCACCTTATCCAGAAGTTACTTAGAACTGTAGACTCTTGGGCCCCAGATCTACTAAATACTACACTTTAATAAGATTCCCAGGTGTTACGTATGCCACTAAAGCTACGAATCATCAATACACACTAGCAGCCATGGTTGGAACTATTTGAGCTTCAGTTGTCCACTAGAATCTGTGCTGCTTTATGCCATCAGAGCCAACTGACCCTATTCCCTTCCCCAGAGGATCTGCCAAAACAACTATCATAACACTGAAAACTAGCTTCCCCTCTGTGCCAGATCCTGTACTAAGTAAGCAACCTCTGTAGAGCCAATTACACTTCAAAATTCTTTAATACAGAAATAACTATGACCATTTTACTAGTAGGAGAACAATCTCAAAGAATTCCTTCTCAACTAGGGCCATGCCATTAGTACATGGAGGAACTGGATAAAATTTTGGTTCTTATGGATTTTTTCCATGATACCATGAGACATCAGCTCCTTAGTCCCCCTAGACTAAGCACTACAGTAATTATTTAAACCACGACTGGTTTATTTGCACTTACACCAATTTTAATTTATGGGAATCATAAAAACTACAAGAGTGTCCATGGATATGACATCTTTAGTATAACCATGTACAGTTTTTGAAAGCTTTCGAACTGTGGTGCTAGAGAAGACTCTTGAGAGTCCCTTGGACAGCAAGGTGATCAAACCAGTCAATCCTAAAGGAAATCAGTCCTGAATATTCATTGGAAGGACTGATGATGAACCTGAAGCTCCAATACTTGGGCCACCTGATGCAAAGAGCTGACTTATTGGGAAAGACCCTGATGCTGGGAAACACTGAAGCCAGGAGGAGAAGGGGATGACAGAGGATGAGATGGTTGGATGGTATCACCTACTCAATGGACATGAATTTGAGGAAACTCCAGGAGATAGTGAAGGACAGGGAAGCCTGGCATGCTGCAGTTCACGGGGTCACAAATAGTCAGATATGACTTAGTGACTGAAAAACAACTAGAATGATAAACCAGGTCATTGCTTCTCAGACTACCTTTAGTGAAGGACGACTCTCCCCCAACTCTACTCTGCCATATACTAATTATTTTGCAACATATAATAAAATGAATTTATGGAAAAATAAATGTAAAAGAAAAAATACAAGCCAACCTTAAAAAGATTCAATAGATGTAAGTTTACACTGTCAAGTTGCTGCTAGCATTTCTAAATGCTTACTCTTGATTTCTGTACTTACATTGTCACAGACCAGTGACAAAGAGCTTGCAGACTAATCTTGTTCTAGAAGTATACTTTGAAGAGCAAGAAACTAGACAATTTGCAAATTAAGTTGAGGTACAGTACCAACCAGTTTTAAACTACTATAAAATAAGTCACACAAATTCTGACTTCATTTCTTCATCCCTAGAAAGATCTGGAAGGCCTCTGATATTTTCTCCAGAGTCAGTCCTAGGAAAACTAGCAACTTTTTTTTTGGTGCTTTTATTCATTCATCCAACCAATATTTAATGATAATTGATTATATACAATTTTCCTAAAGGAAATCAGTCCTGAATATTCACTGGAAGGACTGATGCTGAAGCTGAAATTCCAATACTTTGGCCATCTGATGCGAATAACTGACTCATTTGAAAAGACCCTGATGTTGGGAAAGATTGAAGGTAGAAGCAGAAGGGGACAACAGAGGATGAGATGGTTGGATGGCATCACCGACTCTAGGGACATAAGTTTGAGTAAGCTCGGGGACTTGGTGATGGAAAGGGAAGCCTGGCGTGCTGCAGTCCATGGGGTTACAAAGAGTTGGACACGACTGACAGACTGAACTGATTATGTATAAGATTCTTGGAATTCTAAACTGATTTAAGAATGGTACCTTTGTATATATATATATATCTGCCACATATTCTTTATCCAATCATCTGTCAGTGAGCATTTAGGTTCTGTCCATGGCTTGGCTATTGTGAATAGTGCTGCTATGAACAGAGGGGTGCATGTATCTTCTTAAATTATAGTTCTGCCTGGATACTACTCAGCCATTAAAAAAAATAATGCCATTTGCAGCAACATGTATACAACTAGAGATTAGATTATCATACTAAGTGAAATAAATCAGAAAGACAAATACTATATGATATCACTTAAACATGGAATCTAAAATATGACACAGTTGAACTTATCCATTAAACAGAAACAGACTCACAGACATTGAGAACAGATTGGTGATTGCCAACGGGGAGAGGGCTGGTGGAGGGATGGAGTGGGTGGTTGGGGTTAGCAGATATAAAGTTTTACACATACAATAAATAAGCAATAAGGTCCTACTGTGTAGAACAGAGAACTATATTCAATAATCTTAAGATAAACCATAATGAAAAAGAACATAAAAAAAGAATTGTGTGTGTGTGTGTGTGTATATATATATATATATATATATATATATATATATATATATAAAATTGAATCACTGTGCTCTACAGGACTGTGCTCTATAGGAGAAATAAATGTAATATTGTAAATCAACTATGCTTCAATAAAAATAATGATAAAAAAGCAAAAAAAAAAAATATAGTCCCTGTTTTTAGGCATGGACATGGCAGTGGATAATAGCAGTAATTTCTTTTATGTGTATTGTATATACTTTCAGTCATACATCCGTAATCTTTCTCTTAAAAATTAATTTGAAGTAGCTTACTTTACAGTATAATGAGAAAGATAAAACCGATAAAATATAGCTTTTTATTAGCCTCTCACTCTAATCTTGACTTTTCACATTATGCTGTAGTGCAATTAGAATAGGTGTTAATACATCATTTTTAAAGATAGGAAAACAAGCTCAGAAGGACTGTCTCGTGTGCTTAAAATTACACAGCTTGTGCAGAACATAGCAGGGCATCACACTTAGGTTTGTTGCTTTCAAGCCCAATACCATGTTCATAGTAGCCTAGCCATAGTTGTTTTCTTTCACAATTCTTCAGCCATTTCATCTTTGGATTCTCTTTGGATAACCATCCACTCCCAAGCACCATGACCTGGTGACCCTCCTAGAGATGGCAAGCCTCTGACCTGGGCTTCTACCTACATTTCTTTAGAGATAGCAGTCTTATTTTTCCTTTTTCCAAATTCAGACTTAGCTGACTTATATTCTATTCATTCTTGAGTTTACTATATGCTGGATGACAGCACATCTAAAAAATCTGAATATATGATTCTATTTAATGGTAACTAATGGCCAACTATCTCCCTTCTTTCCGGGGGAAAACCTAGTTAAGACCACAAGACAGGGAAGGTTTGTCTTCATGACTTCTACTCTCCTGGTGCTGTGTCCTCATCCCCAAATCAGTGACCTACATAGGAACACATTTTTTATTTGTTTAGTAAAACAGTCTCTCAGAGCATTCATTCATGTAAAAGTATAATGGTGGCCAACAAAAAGCATTAGCTACCTAGAGGCATTTTTGTGTTCTGTTCTCTTCACTACTGTGTTGCCTTAGCCTAGCAACACAGCTCTCACATGGTTAGGTGCTCAGTACACATTTACTGAATGAATGTTAAATGAATTTGTAATCTGCAAAGAACAGGAACAGAAACCAATACAGAAGTTTCCATCATTTGCCTTCACCGTATTCAGTGCTCTTACGCTTTTTATTTAATTCATCCGTATCTCATTTACCTCATTGCCTCTGGTTTCCCTTCAAATCTGTCCTCTGCATATCTGTCTGAATGATGACTCTGAAATTCATATGTGATTATGCCACTTCCTTGCCTTAAATGCCTTCTGTATATCTCTACTATCTTCAGTATGTAATTCAAAAACATCAGGTAACACTAAAGGTGGTAACAGTAAAAGCAGGAAGAAGTCACCAAATACAGGGCTACTTAGAAGATGCAATTGATAGAAACTGAGATTGAGCTGAATGAGAAGTTGAGAGGAAAGCAAGCATTGGCAACGATGTTAAAGAAAGGGCTGGTGGGGAGGTTCAGGAACAACCTATGTGAGAATGCCTGCTTATTTCTCTGGTCCCATTCCCCGTCCCCCTACTCGACTCAAAAGGTACAAAATCCAGATCAACTCCCTTGGACTTACCTTACAATATGGTAAGGAATTCAGGGATTATAAAACACAATTTTAAGACCTTAGTAATATATCTTTAAAAATATGTATTTTAATACTAAATGCAGTAATTTTATTAAATATAGTATGACAGATATCTATTTATTAAACATAGTAATATATATATATATATTTAAAAGTTGGTTACTTTCTCCATGTTAGTCAGTTTTAGATACCTGGTTTTCTCATTATGAAGGCAATAAAATCCTTAAAACTATATAGCCTACACACTTATGTTCTATACAAGAAGAGAAATAGGTGGGAAAAAAAGTTAAAAGGTATCTCACTTCTTTGTAGATGTTGGTTGTGAACAAAAGCCCAGAACAGAATGGGTTGTGGAAGCTATCAAGAACGGAAGAAAGATCTTGGGGGACTGTCTCAGTCCAGGTAAAAGGCATAGAGGAAAAGAGACTGTAGGATTTTAATGACATGAGATCTGGCATCAAATCTAGTGAGGTCCTCTTTTCCACATATTTATTAACTGGATGATCTTAGACAAGTTACTTAACCCCTTTAAAGTTCCACTATATATAAAACGAGAATTATAATAGCACCTACCTCATAGACCAATGGCTTAAATAAGTTTTTTCTTAACACAATGCTTAGCTTGAAAATGCTCAAAAATATTAATTCTTATTGTAGTGATTAACTATGAGTTAACAATAAAAACAACACCACCACGGTGGTCTCTATGGCATATGAGCAGAGTATGCCCAAAACGCTTTGCCATCTAGAAAACACATATTTTCCAAGATTTCCACATGGAATTTGTGTTCATTATGGTGTTTGCCTCACATTGGTATAAGTAAGGGAAAACTGACACAATTAACATTCCTTTCCAATAGCAGAAAAAGCCTTTCTCTTCTACTACAATAATCAATAATACAGAACAGACTTCTGGGACAGTGAGAAACCAAAACTAATTTATGAACTGTGATTGTGAAGATACACCACAGAATGGAGACTATTCCTCGGCCTCTTTCCTCCTGCTCCAAATCTTATGATACCAGGACATGGAAATAAGAGTTTACTGGAATCTAAGAGGGGTTATTTGACACATTCTGATTCTTATAAACCACTGAGACAATAGCTTCAGTCTATGAATAGTGGGCTCCACACTTGAGCCTTCATCAGAATCCCTGGAAAGCTTGTAACATTTGCAGATTTCTGGGCCTCAACTCAGTTTATTTTTAACAGGTTCCCAAAAGTGATGCCCATGATGCTGTTATGGGACCACACTCTAATAATCACTGCTTTAGAACTGAGAGGTCATTCTCCACCTAACAAGAGATTCAAACCATAAGCTATCCTTGACAATAATGTTAGCATTATTTTAAAAAGGTTCTTTGTGGCTTGCCAGGTGGCGTCAGTGGTAAAGAACCCACTTGCAAATGCAGGGGACATAAAAAAGGTTCTTCTTGGAACACACCCTATTTATGGCCCCTGACATTTCAGCGCACATTATCAACTTTCTCTTGCATCACCACTCTCTTTCTAGAAATCTTGGCAACACATTTTGGTTTGTGCTTCAGCATGCTTTGTATTACATTTTTCCTGCTCTATCTGTATTGTCAAATTTTGCCTGTTGTATAACTGGAATCTTCCTTTTGATTTCACCTCTGGCCTAACAGTTTCTCTCAAAGATTTTGCCTTTTTTTTTTTTTATACAGAACATAAATATATCTACTAGAACTGTAATAGCATACTTCATCAGAACGTGCTTAATACCCAGCATATATTATTTTTAACCAAAAGCAAACTAAAACTAAAATATCAGTACTTGGAACTGGTCCTTTAGATATGTATAATAGGTTGACTTCTTTATCAATGTTACTAAAGATTTTGCTACTGAGTGTGCTTAAATCAAGGGATACTTGTGCTAAAAACCTACTGAAACTATCACTGGCTTTTTTCATACTTTTAAATTAATTTTTTGTTTTGGTTTTAGTGTAAACCTTAATTTTAGAGCCTGTTATTGTTGCAGGAAGGGGGAACACTTCCAGGGTCCAAAACTGGGCTCTTGTCTAACATTCAGAAATGAACTATCCGAGGAGACACATATGCTGACAAAGCAAGAGATTTTATTGGGACAGGGCAGCCGGGTGGACAGCAGTAGGGTAAGAAAACCCAGGAGAACAGCTCTGCTACATAGCTTGCAGTCTCAGGTTTTATGGTGATGGGATTAGCTTCCAGGTTGTCTTTAGCCAGTCATTCTGACTCAGAGTCCTTTCTGGTGGTCCATGCCTTGTTCAGCCAAGATGGATGCCAGAGAGAAGGACTCTGGGATGTGGTCTGACATGTGGTAACTCCTTTTGACCTTTCCCGAACTCTTCCGGTTGGTGGTGGCTTATTAGTTCCATGTTCCTTACCAGGACCTCCTGTCATAAAACAACTCATGCAAATGGTTACTATGGTGCCTGGCCAGGGTGGGCAGTTTCAGTCAGTGTGCTTCCCCTAACATTATGGCCAACTATGGGCTTCCCTGGTAGCTCAGCTGGTAAAGAATCTGTCTGCAATGCAGGAGATCCTGGTTTGATTCCTGGGTCAGGAAGATCCCCTGGAGAAGAGCATGGCAACCCACTCCAGTATTCTTGCCTGGAGAATCCCCATGGACAGAGGAGCCTGGTGGGCTACAGTCCATGGGGTCATAAAGAGTCAGATGCAACTAAGCACAGCATCAGCATGGCTAACTATAATATTTAAGCATTAATCTGCAACACTATCTCAATTGGACCTCCCATTGTGCCCAATTTTGCATTTTAATTTTTAGAATAGCCAAATATAAATAATTTTTTAATGTTCCTCAAATATAAATACATGGCCAAGTATATGAATCTTAGTGAAGTTTTAGCTTTAACTTATTTATACTCTCTCTCATTTGAGAAGATGAAATGGATATTTGGATTTTACTTGTTAACAACTGTCTTCTTACAGCTGTGAAAAAATGAACAGGTTGCCATATTCATCAAAGAGAAACTACTGCACATGTGTGTTTGTGTGTGTCTTTAAAAAGCGCTGCCTCTGTGCTATTTGTACTTAACCACAATGACAGTGACTACCGTATAATAAAAGACTTCATTAATTTGTGCTCTGCTTTGGAAAAGAGCATTTAAATCAGCTCTGCAGATTCAGGGGATAGGTTTCTTTCCTAAGAAAGAAGAAAAGGAAGTAAATAAAAACTCAAATCTAAAGGAAAATTAGCATAGGAGATGATCTGGTAAACTGGTTAAAAGGTGAAAGTGTCCTGTCTCCTATTAGTTGAATTTGCCCTTCAATTCCAAAGACATTTGGTTTTATCCAGTCACTATACTTCAAATAACCATACTTAGGAAAAAATAACTGTCAACTAAATGATCTCTTTAAGAGGGGAAAAGGTGGGAGAGCAATGAGTAAAGACTAGCCAGTACAGAATGGATTTGGAGCTGGGGGAAAAGGAAGTGGGGAAAGATTTCAAATTCTTCTTTCCTCTGTTTTGATGTGTGCATACTCTACAAAGAAAAATTTTAACTTCCTTTTTTGATGAGTGTTAAACCATTTCAGATTACGTCACTCATCAAAGTTAGCTCAGATGTTC